>NC_133473.1:13260712-13283479 GCF_025370935.1 Choristoneura fumiferana
CGTAACAATAGAAAAAATGGCGGGAGCAACGCAGTCTGGTTTTGGTACTGGCCACTAAGAACGGACTCGTTTAAAAAAAACTAATGACGTAACAATATAAAAATTGCGGGAGCAACGCAGTCTGGATTGTTATTGTTTGTTTTGTGATAAATGTTCTTTATTTCCTCGCAGTACCGTGAAAAGCACAATGTTTAGTCTCGGCCAAAAGCGCAATAGATGAACTCGTATTATCGAAGGCCTTCACTTCGGGTCGGCTTTCGAACTAACTCGTCATCTATTGCTTACTTCCCAGCCTCTCTAAAAAGGGTATCTACTATAGATTTTCATATTACTTACATTTTTTTCTTTTTCGAAGCTTAAATTGTGAAGCGTTAGGAAACGAGAAAAACTGAATCATGCGCAAGTGAAGTCGTAATTATTTTCTAAAATAATGCATTTCTTGGGTTTGATGGCGTTCTTAGTGGCGCCTAGAGCGACAGCTCCTCTTGCTCTAACCAATACTGGGGCTACTACGAAATTCGGAATTGAGATTCGTATCGTACCGTCTCTCTCACTCTCGTATTAAATAATATACGCTTCAGCGGACGACAAGATACGAAGTTGAATTTTGCAGTTCGTTGTAGGTATAGGGCCAGCAGTATACCTATACCGAACCACGTAAAATTAGATGAGACAAGCTTATTTCGGATACTGAAAAAGCTGTTAGAAAACATTCCTAAGCAGTTTGGAATATATTTAGTCACGATTTATTCTAGCATTATGAATAATGTCATTAACTACATACATCACTTTAGTACTACATAGGCACTGAAACGTTATCTGGAAAGGAAATTCTTAGTTTAGTACTCGCTGATTACTGAAGGTGCGTGGTATTTATTCAAAATTGCACACGTTTACAACGTCAGTTGAAGTCATTTTAAATACTTATTCATTCCATTAAACCCACTAATTTGCTAGTTTGTATGTTGGCTTGCTTTTTACTACATCACGTCTAAACCGCAGAAACGATTAGATGAAATTCGGTATACAGATAGTTTGCGTCCGGGGAAGGACAATAGGATAGTTTCTATCCCGGAAAATTGATCAGTCCCTACGGGATAGCGATAAACGGATTCTACGCGGGCGGAGTCGCAGGTAACGGCTAGTAATAATAGATTGATCAACAAGGGACTAAAAGATGCCATAATGACATGAGATGTTTAGCCACCCGAGCAGAACGAGGCTGGCTATAGTTCGAGTATCATTATGGTTGTTTTGTCACGCGTTAATACTCTACTTTTAACTTTGCATTCGAGGAAAATAAACACGTTCTGTTGAAAATTAACTATTACTTTTTTAAAAACGTACGCTCAATACCAGTTATGGACATCAGATCTGTTCAAAAATGAAGTAGATACTTACAAAAAACGTGACGCTTTAATTAAGGCAATTAAGTGCTTAAGTGCAACAGTTAAAAACTATTTTCAAACTAATAATTATACTTACTATGTACAATAAAATATATTCATCCTTATTATAATTGAACAGATTCATATTCGTAATCATTAAGTAATTGTGTTTCACGGAATTAAAATTGTGATTTTTAAATAATTTTGCACAGTTGTCATTTTGAGGTTATTTCCATGCCCTAAAAATTGACTACACCTCAGAACAATATTAGTTATTGTTCTGAGGACTACACTATAGACAATGACTGAAAATGGCGATAATCGTGACTGGCTGTTAAGTTAGGGGTTACCAACGTAAATTTATAAACATACTTTAATCCCTAAAGATTAATGAAGAGCTTTAGTCCCGATATGCAGAGACTAAAGTAACCTTTTAAGAGCATAAGAAGTGAAAAAATATAATTGTCATCCTTTATGAGAGGGCAGGAAGAACCGAGCTTGCATGAAACGGTGTCTGAAGAGAATCCCATCCTGTACCACTACCATGAGTTTACCGTGACCGTACTCGATAGCGACGGCATAAATTATTTGTAGAGGCGCTGTACAATTCTCCATACAAATAATTTACGCCGTCGCTATCGAGTACGGTCACTGTAAACTCATGGTACAGGTGTGGCCAGTCTCATGCTCCCGTAACGAGCACCCGGCAAATGTGGAAACTCGTATGGTTGTTAGTAATTAATGCCCATACTAGAAAGCCCCACGTACCCTCACGCCCTATACTACGAAGACGAAGTGTAAAATTCCAACTTCGTATCTCGCCGTCCCGCTGAAGCTAATATTATTTAATACTTACTAGGGTGAGAGGGACGACGGTACGATACCAACTTCGATTTTCGAATTTAGTAGTAGCCCCCGGGGATTTGATTTGATTTAATTTAAATTGATATTTTTTTTAGTTTAATTTAAGTTGTAGTAAGTATTCCATTTAATGGATAGGAATTTGGAATTATTGAATGTAGAGCTAATATTTGATTCAATTTAATTTGTTCTTATTTGATTTCACTTAGTTCAATTAGGTATTATTATGTTTATACTAAGAATAGTCTGAAAGATTACCTAACCATTCTATGGAATACTGGTGTCCAAGTCAATTTTATTCGTTAAAGTCATGTGCCTTCACTTCTAATCGATGACTTATAAATACATTTGCACGGTAGGTACCTACGGCAATGTCCCGCCCAGTCGAGCGCAAGACAAACTGCCGTACTACCGTATACCTAATATCTTTTCTACGAATCATTTCGATGCGATTTGACAAACCTGTCTTGCAGTAGGTACTTAGGATTAATTGAGGGCTGAAATTCTTCCCATTTGATAAGCTAAATGTACTTATTAGTAATTATTAGCAATTTTTTGAATAAACTTTTAAGCACAATTCATACGGGATTCCGCAGAAGGTCAAAACTTTGTCAAAATTACTCTTTTTTCCTCTATCTAACTACGTACCTCTTAGGTAGGCTTGGTTTTTTATGAGATTTCGATTCTTTTTATAGGTAAATGATCTCACATTCTCAACACTTTGCACGTTTTTACTTGCATGCTTTGTTGGAATTAAAAACCTAAATCCGTTCAAGTGTGAAGGAATCACAAACGCAACAAACTCTCGCGTTTATAATTTTAGTATCACAAAAATATGTAATCACCACGGTAAAGAAATACCAAAAAGGCTTTTCAAAAAGGCATTCCGATTGCGATACACATAACCCCCCTATTTAAAGAGCAGCTCGCGAGTCAAAGCCATCCCGCGTGCCCCTGGGGCGTTGGGCGGATCGTAAAGAGGCGCACGCAAACTTTATACGCTGCTTACGTCTACTTAAAGCCCCGCGAGTCGGCGCCATTTTACTACACATTATATATTATAAAACCCTGTTTATTGGACCACCAAATAAATAAGTCACTGGAGCTCGAGACTTTAAACTTGACAGACATTCCATAAGGAACATAGAGGTGCGCTAAGAAATAATTTTCAAAATTCCCACGCCTTTGGAGTTCAGCAGTGGGTTAGAACTCGTTATAAAATATAGTACCAAAATCTTTACCACCAAATATGTTAAAATAGCTTTCAGCCCGCATCTTCGTCCGCGTTGAATTAGTTTTTCGCGTGAAAAAATAATTTCCAGCATAAAAGTAGAGTATGTCCTTTTTATCGACATCAGCCTAGTAAATTACGCGTGAAAACAAACAAAGATATAGACAAAGATATTTTAATATTACAAAAAATCTCTTTTAAGTGCATTTCTGTGACCGTCAAGAAATATATCTACCATATACATATGTACTTATATCAGTCTTTACCCACTGAGACTTTACAAAACTATGTTCTTAGTGCACCTCTTTGATCCATAGAGTCAATTATTGAAATACTGAGTTATATCGAGGAAACCATCTCAAATTCATATGTCTAAATCTAAAGCAAGGCTGGTCAATTGATGATATTTTAGGTGGGCAATATTTTTAAAGTCTAAGATGGTACTGAGCTACTACTTTTTGAGGTATCTAAGTAGGTACTAAAACTACAAAGCGTTCCTGTTCATAACTGGTGCCATCTATCTCCCTAAACAGAAAGAAGAAAAACTGGCCGATCAACGCGTTGACGCGCAAATTCAAATGCCTTGGTAGCCTGCTGACCAGGGTTGGCGAACCGTCATGCAGAGCGTAAAAAAAAAGTAATTATCTGCGAGTTTTATTCGCAAATAGAGTTTACCCGCGGCTTCGCACGCATTAACTATTCGATCTGGCCCAACGATTATTATTTCGAGATTTTATCCCTATATCCCATGGGAATACCGGGATAAAAGTAGCCTATGTGTTATTCCAGACGTCCAGCTATCTACGTACCAAATTTCATCCAAATGCGTCCAGCCGTTTTAGCGTGAAGGAATAACAAACATACACACACACACACACACACACACACACACACACACACACACACACACACACACACACACACACACACACACAAACTTTCGCATTTATAATATAAGTAGGGAAAGTAGGATGAGTCATTGCGTCATCTCTACATTAAATTTGAGAAAGAAATTACGTTCATGCACGTGAACAGTAATAAATCACACTTTGGAACTTCTAGACTTAGATGCATGATCAGAATTATCTAATCAATATACTTTTAGCAACAATCATTTATAGCATCTGCGCTGCGTCCGCGCGCCTCAATAAGTGCGTACAATGAGGTCTCATGTTGTGATAATAAACTGACACTAATAACAATAACGAATGATGACAAGTAACGATCATTCACCATTCAATACGTAGAGCGTCCTATTGGAAAAAAGAGGCGATTCACAAAACAAGACGTCCCCGATTAGTGACGGGCTAAACAATAATAAACAATAATCCTCCTACTGTTTCTTCTCATTTTTTGCCCGCTCCCCAAGGAGCCAACCGCAGTCGCGCTATAAGTAAAAGCTTTCAACACTCTCCTGCCTATTCATACTTGACATGACAGGAGCTTTAAAGACGTAGTGAGAACAATTTATCTCAGTAAGCATGAAATGTAGACAGGTCTCCCGTCGCGACGATTGGTGAATGTCGACAAAATGGAGATTTATTTCTCGGGGTTGTGCAAACATGCGAAGATAACAGCAGGAGGATTCTACGGGGCGGTAAGGTAAGAAAGAATAAAATGCGGATACGGAGATCAAATAGGTATCTTGGGTAAACTGTAGAGTTTAATACCACATTATGTTGCAATAGCGACGAGTTAAATGTAGTGTAGTGTAGGTGTAAGTACTCTTTTTAGAATCGCCCTTTAGAGACCTAAGAATCGGGAAACCCCTATTTTATGTTTTACCTATTCAATAGGTTAACCTTGATGAATAAAATGATAGGTAGGTAGGTAGGTATACCGGATAAAATTTTACATTGCACTTGCCAAGTGCAGAAAAACTTTTTACTTTAATTTGTTTTTGGGCTGAGTCGCCTAAAGGACCAAAGTCTTTCCTTTTCTTTAGATGTTTTTAGTGTGTTTTTTTTAATTTTTTTTACTATAATACTATCTGTTGCCTATATTCAGGCTTTTTCTTGCTTGTCGACAGTTCAAGACTCCTCAAGTCTATGTATAGAACCAGCTAAGACTTTTGAACATTTTGAAACTGTTACCCACACTTACTAAAGCATCAGCCTAGTAAAAAGTCTGTTAAAGAAATGTTTACCCGAATAAATGTTAAGACTTGCCATCTCATTCCATTCCAGCAATTCAAATCTAAAAAAGTTATATACAAGTTGGATAGAAGCTCTAGGCAACAATGTCTCTGTCGCCTAAATTCCACGAGAAAGCATCCGAACAAGTTTTATTGACTGTCGCATCGAGTTGCACTAACTTGAAATAAAGTGCAATTACATGGCGGCTAGTGAACTCGGTTGGCAAAGATTTAACTTGTTCCGAGTCCCGGGGGCGCCGTTGTCCGTGATTGTCGCCGGGAGCCCCAAGTCCCGGTCCCCGTTTCCCGGGATTAATTGCACACTCCGACCTCGTTCCCAGGGCACGCGTTAACATGGAACCGTTTCAGTAAACGCAAAATAACGTCTAATGTTATACTCAGTGATAATTGCCGCGGCTTGACAAAATTGCCTGGGCAGGGCGAAAACAAGCCAATTTGAGGGCCCGAGATGGGAAGCTCAATCGTTGAAATATTATTCAACGGAATGGAATGATGTCGTCGACGTTTCCGCTGTATCTACTCAAAGCTCAGAGACCGTTAGTAATAGAAAGCTGTAATTTGGCATGAATATACATATATCAGTCACGACGACAAAGTGGTAAATTAAAAAAGCTATAAAATTTTTTTTAGAGTAGGTACCTCCCATAGACGTAAAGTGGGGGTGATTTTTTTATTCTCATCTAACCTTGTAGTGTGGGGTATCGTTGGATAGGCCTTTAAAACCATTAGGGGGTTGCTAAAACAAATTTTTCGATTGTGTGATGTGAAAAATATCACTTATTTTTTCGTAATGGCTACGGGACCCTATTTCGGGCGTGTCTGACACGCTCTTGGCCGGTTTTCATAGAAATTAAATACTGCTTTCAATGAACGCCATTCTAGAACACAACTGACGTCATCTGTCACGCTATAAACATCAAGCATTTAGCTTTACACTGCTTCTTCGAATAAACATAAGTGTAATAAAAAAAAACTAATTACTTTTAAAAGTCGCTGAACTAATGATGTTCAGTTTGACGAGTATGATCTATGTTTTAATTATTTGCTCGTATTACAGGCCACACCCGGTATAATATAGCTATACATCCATAATAATTAAGCCACAATTTTTGTTGAATGCAAAACAATATTTTTATCCATTTCTATTTCTAGTAGGTAGGTACCTGGCGCTACACATAACTTTAGTGCCCAAAAAGTAGTTTGAGACATTTTTTTTTTCACCACTTTCTATTAAGTTCCTAATTTTATGTGATAGTTCTCGCTGATGCTGTACCTATCTGTTTAATCAAACAATATAAACAGAACCGGCATCATATATACATCCATCACATAAATTAGCAGGAATTTAACATAGATTGAGTTATAAAAAATATTATTTATTCTTTATTATTTTATTATATTATAATTTACACCGCTACCTCACTCTTCACGCCAGAACACACGAATAGGAACACTGCTGTATAGTGGCACTATAATTTCTTGAGGTAATAAAAAGTAGGAAAGTCAAGTCGAGCTTGCATTAGGTTCTTCGAGCGCATCCGACTCTATCTTTATCAATAAAACAACATACATAGCTGTTGTCCGCCATTTTGCTTTGGCTCGCAGGAATTATGCATCTTTACGGGATAAAAACTTTGCTATATCCTTCCTAGAGTCTCGAAGTATCTTCTTTATCATTTAGCGTAAAGAGGTAACAGACAAACAGACAGACAGTTGCTTTTACATTTTGGATTTGAAATCGTCCAATATAAGCAAATAAAGCGATACAGGCATACATGATATAAGCGACGAAAAAGTCGGCCAAGAGTGTGACGGACACGCCCAGGATAGGGTTCCGTAGCCATTACGAAAAAATCTGATAATATTTTTCTAAGGATTTCGTATTGTGTACGGAATCTTCCAAGTTTAGGTATATTTTATACCTTAGGCTGGTATTTACTCTTTACTGATAAATCTCAAGCAATCTTAGCCGCTATAATTTTCCTTGTAAATTTGATATATTTACTAACATTTTGAATTTTTCAAATTTATTCACCAACAATAGAGGGGGGGGACGCTCGATTTTAATGTAAATTTTCACTTTAAAGTTGAATATTTCGCAAACAGATCACTGAACACAAATCGTCTTAACAAACCCAATGGTTTTAAAAGACCTATCTATCGATACCCCACACTAAAGGATTAGCCAAGAAAAAAATTTTTTTTTAGTTTTTTTAATTTACCACTTTGTGGGCGTGACTGATATGTATATTCATGTCAAATTACAGCTTTTTAGTACTAACGGTCTCTGAGCTTAGCCGCGGACGGACAGACAGACAGGCAGACATGGCGAAACTATAAGGGTTCCTAGTTGACTACGCGAACCCTAAAAATGAATTAGGTACTACGAACATCTGGATAAACTATTTAACAACAAAATGACATGTGAACAACATTCATAGTGAAATACTCGTACCTATTTGTTTAAAGAGGAGAATACCTCTTTCATTACTCATACTGTGAGAGTTAAATTCAATTTTGTTTAAAGAACCAATATCAAATGTTTAATTTATTTGTTAGTCTGTGGTATTTGCTTGTTAAGCAAGGGTCCATGATTCGAGTTCCGCACCACACAAATATTTGAAAGCAAAGGTGACTTTTGTGTGAAGGTTCCATGTTGACTGAAGATTACCGACCAGTTTCCTTTTGTTTAGTGCTCTATTGGAAAGAGATAAAGCTTTTATTGCCATATTTTCAAAAATTTACTGTCCTACGGGTTTTAAGCATTCTTTTCCTGAGATGGTTACCTTTATCTTGCGTGTTAATATCAGATAGATACAATTAGTTTTAATTCGTTTTGCTGACTGTAGTTTATTGACTGTCATTAATAGTGTAAGAGGTGACATTATTTTTCGGAAAGATCACGGATTACGGTTAGATTTATTTTTATGGGTTGTAGAGAGGCCCGTTGATGTGAATAGTTTTGGTCTGCCTGCTCTCAATAGTTGCAACTTTGAGATACAATATAGCGCATAAAAGAGGCTTCATTGTTGTGAAAAAAAAACGATAATAGAAATGGTCAGTTTTAGTACCTACATATTCGAAGTATAGCGTCTCCTCATGTGAAACGAATCGGTCTGCCTGCTCTCAATGGTTGTATTTCGGTGCTATGACGCGCGCAAGTCGCTTTATTGTTTCGAGAAAAAAAACGATAAGAGAAATGGTCAGCAGGGCTACTACGAAACTCGAAACTCGAAGTTCGTGTCGTGCGTCCCGCTGACGCTTATGTCATTTAATACGCGAGTGAAAGGGAAGGTGCGATACGAAATTCGATTTGCGAGTTTCGTAGTAGCCCATCAGTTTTGGAACAAATTCCAAGTATGACATCTCCGCCGCTGAAAGGAGTTGGTCTGCCGGCTCTAAGTAGTTGTATTTCAGAGCTATGATGCTCGCAACACTCGCAAGATGCTTAATTGTAAAGAAATTTCAAGGTAATTGTAATCAATAAAATATACATATCTGTCACGCCGCAGTGGTAAAGAAAACATTTCATTTCATCAAACATATTTTTCCCATAGACGTAAATTGCGGGTGATTTTTTTTTTCTCAACTAATCCTATAAGTAGTGCGGGGTATCGTTGAAAAGGTATTTGGGGGTTTGCCAGGACAATATTTCGATTCAGTGATCTGTTTGCGAAATATTCAACTTTAAAAGAGCAAATTTTCATCAAAATCGAGCGTCTAACCCTCTAAAATCTAAACCGTTGGGTGGAAAAAATTCAGTATGGTATTAAATATTTCAAATTTACAAGGAAAATGATAACGGCTAAGATTGCTTGAAAATGAGTAGTAGGTTAAGTAGTTTATGAGTAACTAGCAGCCGAAGGTAAAAATATACCTAAACTTGGAAGATTCCGTACACAATACGAAATCCTTAGAAAACTATTAAGTACCTACTTGATTATTTCGTAATGGCTACGGAACCCTTTTTTGGGCGTGCCCGATCCGCTCTTGGCCGGTCTTGGCTCTTGAAACGGTGAATTACCATTACATAATTAGGAATCCGTAATCATCTAGACAAATATTGTAATTACTAGTAATTGGGAATCAATGTTGATTCCAAATTACTGGAATTGTTGACTTGATTACTTCCAGATAAGTGATCTGGTAGTTATCAAGTCAACATAAGAATTGGGCGGGAGTTGGGTCGGTCGGTCGGTCAGTCCATCCCTCATTCTGTCCGTTACTTTTTACGCTTAAGCCTTTATTTATTTACCGTTATTGGCATAATGGAAATTTTCCCTGGCGAAGTTTAATTATTTCTAATTTTGCTGTAACTTCCATTTTAAAACAACGAAATTCCTCCACATCAGTAATGCATACCATTGTGTATATAATATAATATGTATAATATACACCGTGCTTTTTTTTGGCATCCGTTAACTTCGGCAGACGGTCCAGTTCATTGATATGAACTACCTAATAGTTAACTTTTTCGTCAAACGTTTTTTTTTCATGCATATAACTTCACAGTCATTGCTAATAGTTAAATTGTAAAATAAACTTGACAAGTGACATTAACACATCAGTGACATCAAAAAAATCAACATGTTTGACTTTCTTTTGCTAAATATGTGTGAATTAAAAACGGATTAGTTATGGACTTTGAAAAAACATCATAAATTAAGAACCCATAAGCTGTTTTTCTGCTAATAAATAATTATCTTAACTCTTGATTATCTTTTAAACAGTAACAGTTAGACCACTAGCGTCTTAGAGAAATTAACTCAATTTGACCTATGGGTTGTCCCTTTAAAGTTATAGGATATCAAAAATAACACGGTGTGTGTGTTATGTGTAGTTGACCCTGGACTTGCGTAATAATAGTTGTGATTTCTCTTCAACATAATATCACCACTATCCGAAAACATACAAAAATCTCCTTTTTGTATAGCGTCCTGAGGAGTTAAATCAGAAGGCCTCTTGACTTAGACAAGGCCATCTGTTCCAATAACTCCATCAGGACTGGCTGCCAGGTACCCGTCAACAGGGTCAACAAACACAGCACATCTTTTAATTTCAATACCTAGTAAACTTGCAAATTCAATGGCTCGCTCCTTACTGTTTTTAACCATAATTTGTGGCTTTGATTCCTTTGAATGTTGAATACAACAATTCTTTAATCGCACTTGTGGCGAATGAAGTTGGCCTCATTTTGCAAATTTTGCCAAATCCTGATGCAGTCACCCTTTTACGCCTTTTAGTAATCCATAGATTACAATCGCCTTGATCAATAGTGGCTTCTTGTAGCCAGGACGTTAATTTCTCCAAATCCATTCGAGCGTTACACCAAGCGTATGTCAATTAAAATTGTCTTTGATAATGTCAAAAATCAAAAATTCATATCACCGGTCGCGTAATGTTAGAGGGAAGACGGCTTCTCCGCTCCCCGCTAATGTGTATCGAGATCAGTTGGACATAATCAATGACTTTTGGAATTAATGACACGATTACATTCCAGTAATTGTGATTCCTCAGTAATCGATTACTTAGATAATCAAAATTACTTTAAAACTGAACTATGACACTATGATTACATATGTAGCCCATTCCTTTGGAATCGGTATTGTAAACCACTACTGTAATCATGATTCCGCGGTAATCAAGTACTTAAATAATCTGAATTACTTTACTCCAGTTATAGACTTAGGACTTGGACTTGGGACTGGAATTAGTAGACCGATTTAAAAAAATACAGTTAAAAAGCTATACTGTCTTATCTGGATAAGCAGTCCCCGACCAAGCAGCGGCAAAGGCCATCAGGATGTAGTGGGGGGTCTCTTGGAAAGGGCTTCCTTACAAAATACTACAGATATCTTACGACTGCATTGCAATATGGCGAGTATGTGCCGCCAGTAAATAAACAGTTTCCCTGTCTGCGGGCAGCTGCGTGGACAGTAGGCTTGTAGAGTGGACATCATGTGCATCGGAACAGTCTTGAGTCACTATTGCCACGGCAAACACCGATGCGGAAGGCAAAGGGAAATCCACCGCATAATCAGTTCCCAGGATACCTAATCATTATGGCTGTACAACAAGAAACCTTAGAGACTGGTTCGGAATGAGTACCAGATCCCTCTTTTGAGCGGCAGCCTCTAAGGTTAAGATAGCCCTAATTATCGCCGACCTCCGATAGGAGAGGGCACCGGAAGAAGACGAAAAAAAGAAAAGCATTACGTAACATAGGCTGCGTTATATCAGTTATAATACAATTAAATGAAGAGCTCACGGGACGCAAGCGAAATTGCGGGCAACTGGTACAAGCTTTAACTTTGTAACTAAGGTTGCAAGTGGAACTTCATCATTATATTGAGATAGATTGTCAATTAGTGTTTTTTTTTGAACTCCGTAGCCAAAGTGGGAAAACGCAACCCTTACGGTTTCGCCATGTCTGCCTATCTGTCCGTCCGCGGCTTTGGTCAGAGACTATGAATGTAAGTAAGCTGTAATTTTGCACGAATAAATAAATACGCAGACAAAATGGTAGGAAATTTTTTTTTAGTGTAGAATTTATAGGGGGGGTTTTTTTTTTCTCGACTAACCCTTAAGTGTGAGGTATCGTTGGATAAAACCATTGGGGGTTTGCCAAAATGATTTTTCGATTCAGTTATTTGTTTGCGAAACATTCAACTTTTAAGTTGAAATTTTCATTAAAATCGAGCGTCCGTTTCTATAACTATAATGGCTAAATTTGCTAGAGAATTATTAAAAAATAATTCTTTTTTTATTATTATTATTATAACAAATAGCAGCCTAAGTTTGTTATAATACAATACAATGTACCTACCTTACTCAACTTGGCAGATTCTATACAAAATACGAAATCCTTAGAAAAATATTGCTTGATTTTTTCGTAATGGCTACGGAGCCCTATCTTGGGCGTGTCCGATACGCTCTTGGCCGGGTTTTTTTGATTCAACTGATGTCTAATAATTGTCACGGTGCAGACGTTATTAGCTCTAGCCGCTAGATGGCGTTAGTAGCGCATTCTATTAAAAATATTTTATTTCCTGGTTTTAATTATATGCGACCCGAACAGTGTAACTGTTTTTTTTTTTATATTTCGAGTTCAATCAAGCACAATTTATGAAATAACTAAAAAGCGTTCAATAGCACTTTAAACCGTAATTTATTAATACAATGTTCGTTTACATTTAACGTAATATTTTTTATTGATATAATACATTTGTTTTTTCAATTACATTATTATTTCTAGTGAAATGAGCCGTGCCATGTACTTCAAAAATAAACAACCGGCCAAGAGGGTGTCGGACACGACCAAAATAGGGTACCGTAGCCAATACGAAAAATTAAGTAATATTTTTCTAATGATTTCGTATTTTGTACGGAATCTTCCAAGTTTAGGTATATTTTATACCTTAGGCTGCTATTTACTCTTAATCTACTAATAATTCTCAAGCAAACTTAGACGTTATAGTTTTTAGGGGGACGCCCTATTTTAATGAAAATTTGCACTAAGTTCAATATTTCGCAAACAAATCACTGAATCGAAAAATCGTCTTAGAAAACCCCTAATGATTTTAATCCAACGATCCATACCTATTCAACGATACCCCACACTATAGGGTTGAATGAGAAAAAAAAACACCCCCACTTTACGTCTATGGGAGGTACCCTAAAAAAATTGTTTTCTAATTTTTTGTTGTACTATTTTATCGGCATAGTTTATGTATATATCCGTGCAAAATAACAGCTTTCTAGCATTGATAGTCCCTGAGCAAAGCCGCAGACGGACAGACAGACAGACATGGCGAATCTATAAGGGTTCCGTTTTGGCCATTTTGGCTCCGGAACCCTAAAAAGAAGTATCGCGAGATACTTATAAGGGCAAAAAAATCTAAAACCGTGCCCTTGCATTTAATTCAATAATATTCTAACAATTTTGCTTTATTTTCTCGCATTATTGGAGAAAAGAACTAGGTATTCTGGTTCTGTTGCCGTTGTCCACGTTGCAGAATTTAATTTAATAGTAGATTATTGTCGTGGCCTGGAAGTAGGCAATTGCTGGCTGAGTATGAGTATTAAACGGACGAGCTTGCGAGTCCGTTAACTAATACGAAGCCAGCAATTGCTATTCCAGCCGAGACTAATATAAAGCTTTTTCTCAAAAATGGTGAATAATTCTGAAATAGAACAAACATTTTCTCAAAATATATTATAAAATTTAATTTTATTCCAATATTTTTCTTATGCTTTCCCGCCTTTTTTCATTAAAAATAAACTGCAGGTGTATTTTTCCACCGAAACACCACAAGCTATTTTAGACCAATAGAAAAAGTCCGGAGTTCCAACAAAATATCTGATACAGCCATTACACTTGGCTGTATACGACTTGTGCCAACATTTCCATGGCCTTTTTAACTTTAAAAAAAAAAGTGACTGATTGCAGGCGCGCTAATTCATTATTGTCGAGCTAGCGCGCCTGCAATCATTTTAACTTTTTAATTTTTCGCTGACATAAACTATGCACTTCACCTTCTGATATGTAAAGAATAATGTCAACTTTTACGGTCATTTTGAGAAAAAATATTTATTGGTTTGACATTTGGAGACCTTATACATCTCCATTTCTTTATTTTAATAATTATTTTAAGTTTTTGACATTGGAGGCTTTTTACACCTCTGAAGATTGTATAATTTGGTTAATTAAATTAGTTTACTTGACATTCAGAGACTATATACATCTCTGAATTATTTAGATTAGGAATTTTATTTATTGTTAACTCAGGACTTTCTACATCCCCTTGCTATATAGTAATTTTATTATTAACTCAGGGACTTTATACATCCCTTGCTATATTTAAGGCTGTATATTGTTAAGCTTATGGATTTTAAACGTGTATATTTTTAGTTTAATTTCTAGTCACAGGCCCGCGACGTCGAAGCTCCAAAGACGATCCCATAAGAGCTTATGGGAACGGAAGCAATACCATGCACTCGGTACCGCTCTGCTTTCAGAGCATGACATGAGTTCGTGTGAGCTAACTTTGGGGGCGGCAGACGTGAGCTTGCCTTCGGAATCAAAAGTTTAATGGTTACTTGACCTGAAATGTAAATTTCAGAATTAATTATTATTATATATTTTTTTTTTTTTAAATTTATGACGGTGGAAGCAGTCTACACTTCCACTGAACGTAGATTATAGTTAGAGTTTAGTTTTGTACTAAGGGACCCATACACCCTGTATTATTATTATTATTATTTGTATTTTCTTTTATTTCATTGTATACTGTAGTTTTTAAGTATTTTATTTGTAATTATTTTATGTTGAAAAAATGACTTTCTGCCAAGTTTCTTGCGGCGCATTCTTCTTGGCAATGATGGTCTTTCCGAAAGCGCTGGTAGTTTTAAAAAATGACGTGTAAAAGTGCCCATTGCGGCCTATTTACTGAATAAATGATTTTGATTTTGATTTTGATTTTTTATTGTATATGCCTCAGCGGAAATGGCAATACGTGGATTCGTACTACTCTACTCATCCACGAATTGCTTTTTCCCGGCAGTAATGTACTATCCCTTTACACATTCTACATTTCGACCAACCAGGCTTATTCTTCTTAACCTATTATATCTTTCTAACCTTAGGTAATGTAATAAGGTTGGAGCATGATTCCTTCCAAGAAATATGGCGTGGTAGCCTTATGGTTAGGCCGTAAGCAGATGCCAAATTTACAATTAAAGATTGTCCGTAATAACCTGTTATTTATAATTAGGTTAGAATAATAAAGTACCTACCTAATGTTCATAGCCGTTAGTTTAGTCTGTGGGATAAAAGTTTTTGCTTTGTGGCTATGCCCTTTTCTTTCCCAAACTTGGTTCTGTACACTGCAGTGTTTATTAGATCTTTGTTAGGTATTTCAATAGTTATTTTAGCATTTATTTATATAAAATTGCTGAAAGGTTTATTTGTTTTTATTTTATTATTTTGTATCTTAAATATTGATATGAAAATATATAGGCAGATAAAGGTGATAATGTTTACAACTCACACTTATGTGTATGAAAGAAAACCTTGTCGTCTAGTGGGTACCTACTTATGGCTAATTCATTAAGAAATCACTTTACTAAATTGGCCTAGGAAACGTTTTTAGTTTAAGTAATTTAGATATAATAAAAATTTCACTGGACTATGATCAATACGGGCACGTAGAATCGATCCTTAAATAAATCGTCAGTTCCACGAATATCTATTTAACCAACAGTTTGTAATGTAGTTATTCGTTAAATGCGGATAGTTGTGCTTATCCAAAGCAAAACATAACTAAACTGGGAATGTGATAGATTATAATTTCTTAAATCTAATTAAGTTTCACAACCTGTATAGATAAAAGATTTACAGTTTTTCTTCTGATTCATGTTTACTCATTAAATCTCGAAAAGATGTTTCTATAAGTTAAGGTATTTGGCGTACCTACCTTTAAAAACCAATGGTTTGTAGGTACTTAAGTGAAGCAATTATAAGTTGATAAATATCCACTTGGCTCGCCACACATAAATAGCCACACAACTCGAGTGATTCCGACACTTAATCACCTCAAACAATATAAAAATAAACAAACCTGGAGTTGTTTGTGTTTGATAGTTAGGTTTTTTCATCCACTCGTAGGGCGACCGCGGCGCCGCCGGCGGCTGGGAGGGCCGCGACCCCGGCGAGCCCTCTCCTGGACTGGCCAGGTCACCCCGGGCCGGGGACGGCATCTCCCCGATCTCTCTCTCCCCCGGCTCCCTCTTCGGGAAGTGATGAGGATCCGGCGCCCATTCTCCTCCCGGAGCCCCGTTCCACGCGCACCACTGCTGCTCCTCAAAGTTCTGCGGCTGCCAGCCGTACCAACCACTCGCGCTATACTGCCCCTTGCCTTGGTACATGGCGAGCGGGTTGACGTAGTTCACCATGCTTCGATCACCGTCCGCGCATTGCACACACTGCTGTCACTACACTCCGCACGGGCGGCACACGATGCCAGCACTACGAGGCAGATAACAATCGACTGACTGAGTGAAGCGAAACAGGCGAGCGGGTGGTTTGCGGCGGGAGGGGCGCTCGGGCGCCTGGGCGGGCCAGGCCCGACCAATAGCGACCCCGGCCACTTCTCGACCCGCCCCGGCAACCCATTGCCTGCTATTTTCATTTGCCTAATTACAACAAAAATAAATAATGAACGCGGCCGAAACACAGGGTTAATGGAGTCGGCCAGTGCCCAGTAATGAACTTAGATTAGCACTGACCTGAGAGATTAATTGAAAACATCATTTTTACTAAACATTTAATTGAAAGGGTTTAGCAGGCTAAGGGAGGACATGTGGCCCCTGAGAGGAATAGTTGAATTGGTAAATGTCAATTGTTTGTCGCCTCATAACTAGTAATCACTCCCAACTTTCAGCCCTCTATCTTGAAGTGTCACAGAGATAATGTAAAAAATGTATTTTCTTAACATTTTTTATTCAAACTCGTTTTTCTCCTAATCCATAGCAGCTAAAGCATTGAAACAAAATCACAGCTACATAGTTTTTGTGGGAGTATACTCTACAATTTTATAGGTAGGTATTTTTTCTAGGTTGGCAACGCACCTTCAATCCCCCTGGTGTTGCAGGTGTCTATGGGCGGTGGTGATCTCTTACAATCAGGAGACCCACTTGCTCGTTTGCCATCCAGTCGTATAAAAAATAAATAAATAAATACTATTTTATATGTGAAAAATAACAATAAAAAATGTCAATTTATTTTTTGACAGCTCTTTCCAACAAGTTTTTTTAAAGGTACACCTATGAAAAAATCATATAAATTGCAAATAGTACTTATTAGCTACTACCATACGAAAAATAAATTGATTTTAAATTGGTGCAATATACTGGAAAAAAAAGACTAGCGAAAGTATTCAGACACAACAGCAGTTCAGTAACCTTTTGTGACAGCCATACGTCAAATTCAAAATAATACACTCTTTGTTGCTAGGCAACGCTACACTGTTGATACTTTAATACTTTCGTTAGTTTTTAGGGTTCCGGAGCCAAAATGGCAAAAACGGAACCCTTATAGTTTCGCCATGTCTATCTATCTGTCTGTCCGTCCGTCCACGGCTTTGCTCGGGGACTTTCAATGCTAGAAAGCTGTAATTTTGCACGGATATATAAATGTCAACTATGCCGACAAAATGGTACAAAAAAAAAAATTTTTTTTTCAGGGTACGTAGGTAGTGTACGATAGACGTAAAGTGGGAGTGTTTTTTTTTTCTCATCCAACACTATAGTGTGGGGTATCGTTGGATAGGTCTTTTAAAACCTTTAGGGGTTGCTAAAACGATTTTTCGATTCAGTGATTTGTTTGCGAAATATTCAACTTTAAAGTGCAAATTTTCATTAAAATCGAGCCCCCCCCCCCTCTAAAATCTAAAGCGGTAAGTGGAAAAATTTGAAAAAATTCAGGATGGTAGTAAGTTTATCAAACTTTCCAGGAAAACTATAACGGTTAAGTTTGCTTGAGAATTATTAGTAGTTTAAGAGTAAATAGCAGTCTAAGGTACCTATATAATACTCGTACTTATTTGTTTGGCACGAGTACTTATATTGAAACCCGAGCAAGCGGATTCTAGGATTGCACCACGAGCGAAGCCAGTGGTTCAAAAGAAGAATCCTGAGCGTAGTCGAGGGTTTCAAAGGCATGAGATACTAAACAACTTTACAGCCGAGCGGAACACATAATTTTTCACCTCACGACAGCGAGAAAAATAGTAGGTACAGATGGAAGAAAATAAATTGAACACTCTTATACTTAAATCAGTTTCAGGTTATGCTAGCTAGCTTATGCCAGTGGCTTTTTCAAAATCGCAGAATTCTCGTCCCATGGAAATTATCTCAAAATACATTCGCGTTCTTGTCTCGCCAATAAACGTTACAGTTTGGCGAGTACCTAACACTAAATGAATGCATGTACAATTGTTTTAAGTTAGGTAAATAAAATAAAAGAAGAGGGAATTTCTAAGTCCATGTAAAAAGGTATCGTTGGATAAGTCTTTTAAAACCATAAGGGGGTTACGATTTGTCGATTCAGTGATCTGTTTGCAAAATATTCAACTTTAAAGTGCAAATTTTCGTTAAAATCGAGCGTCCCCCCCCCCCTCTAAAATCTAAACCGGTGGGTAGAAAAATTTGAAAAAATTCAGGATGGTTGTTTTCTTGAGAATTACTAGTACTTAGTTTAAGAGTAAATAACAGCCTAAGGTATAAAATATACCTAAACTAGGAATATTCCGTACAAAATACGAAATCCTTAGAAAAATTTAACTTAAATAGCTTTGTTTTAAAAAAATGCAATTTATTAAAACATTCAATTTGACATTCAATAGCATTTGCCCGCGGCTCCGCCCGCGTGGTATTATCGCGCGCTGTTTCCTCGGGCACTGTGTATTTTTCCAAAAAAAAAGTAGCCTAAGTCACTGTCGGGCCCATAAACTATCTCTATGCCAAAAATCAAGTCGATCCGTCGCTCCGTTACGGCGTGAAAGACGGACAAACATACAACACACACTTTCGCATTTATAATATTAGTATGGATTTTTTCGTAATGGCTATGGAACCATATTTCGGGCGTGTCCGACACGCTCTTGGCCGGTTTTACATTTCATTATGCAAGTAGCTAAACCTACTTAAAGTTAAAATTATTATTAGAATTGGTGTAATATAGACGGTGTGAACTTTTCCCTCCAGTAGGTGCGTTCTGAATTTGACCACTTATTTGTCATTTTTTTTGTGAATAAAGACGAAAATACTTATGTACCTAATAGAAAAAAAATAAAAATATATATAATCGTCGCTCGGCAGGCAAAAGTACTAAAGCGACACTTTGGGCTAAAATGAGTTATGCATATCACCAGAATCAGCGAATTTTTCTGCATCGAACTGTCTAGGTTTCAAAGCGATTGGAGCAAAATTTAACTTTTTTTTGGCGCTTTAGTCTTTCAAAAAACGCTTAAATTTGGGAAGCAAATTACTTAATGCAGCATCACTTTCATTATTTTCATTTTAGTACTGTTACCTTTTTGCCATTTTTTCGATTACTGTCGTTCAGTCTTTTGCCATTTTTCTAGTTTGCAAATTTTGGACGTTTAGTATTTTGTGCAAAAAAAAAGAAAATACCTTTGTCACTTCAGTAATTATGCCCTCCCCGAGTTGAAGTTTTATACACCTTTAGTCGTTTGGTTGTATTGATAAGAATTCATTTATAAGAATTTAGCTATTTGTTCTTAAAAACTAAAACATACGTTTGGCATTTAGCCATTTTAACATATACAAAAGCATACATTCAAACAGGATTAGCAAAAAAACTTCACGAAATATTATAGATTGGTGAAATTAGTCATTACTCTTGACCTTTATCGTGTATTAAAAAGCGTTTAGTATATATACGTAGTAAAATATCATTGCAATTCGATGTTTGGTATATAGAAACATCATATTTTCTTAAGATTTATAACTTTATTTATAAATTATAATGATTATTATTCCTTAAAACTTTAAGTTCTTTTTATGTTGCCAAAGGATAAAAGAAAATAGTATGTATGTATGTAAACTCTTAATTGTACAAAAGAAAGAAACACAACACAATTGACAAACTTTGAGATACTTGTACAAAGGCGGACTTATCCCTTTAAGGGATCTCTCCCAGGCAACCTCAATAGTAAATCTATTTCAAAATTTTGTAGTTATAATTTTATCGCTACGGTTCTGTTTGCATCGAATAAAGATGATGTTCGGCCCTTAGTATTTGAAATTTAGAGTTAGGAGTTTTAATTTTTTTTATTAATGTTACATAAATAGCTTAAGTTTAGTCCAGAAGGCCCCTCGAGTTGTCCCTGGCGCAAAGGTAGCCATCAAACTGGCCGCATTACCACGTTTAATGGCGATAGACAATCTTTGCACCAGGGAACGAATCCGCGCGGGCGTGAGCGTGAGACCCCTTTCCGTAATTCGACGTCCCACTTCCGAATGTAAACAATCGCCTCAAACGCAAGAGAACAAAAATAATAGTGCCGAATAATTCTGCCGTTTTTTGACCGCAAAATCCACCGCGGATTGCCGCGGACTATTCAGCTGAGGTGCGAGGCGGCGAAAGTACTAACGCACGTAACGTCCGACAGCAAACACTTCCCGTTCTGCCATGGCACTAAAGTTAAGCCATCTGGTCTTTTGCTGTCGGTTCGACAGAGGAGGCTCCAGAACGCAGAGGATGTTGGCGAATATTAAAGCCCTCTTCAGTATGTCAAAGAGAGCGTAGTAGCGCGGAAATTTTCCTGAACACCGACAAGAACTCAACGCGTGAAATGGCCAGGGTGCGTACCGGTGGCTAGGTATAACAACTTTAGATATATTATTGGTAGATATAACTTTCAGTGGGTATAATGAATTATTGGTATAATCTGGAATACGTAATACTATTATAATAATAATGTGTTATGCCAAAAAGTAGGTTAGGTTAGAACTGTGACCCTATCAAGAAACGAAACTGCCTGAAAACTAGGTTAGGTTAGAATGCAACTCCAACGATTTCATAAAGAAAACTAAATTATATCTACATATATACTACTAAATACTTATAGTATAATATTGAAATTATGTGTTATTTGTTATACCGATCATCTTAAGCCTGATGGCCATTTGCTTCCACCATGGAGCCGCAGATGCATTTATGAGGCACACAAACATCGCAGCCCAGGCGGAGAGCTACTGCCACCCACAATGAGTCGTTGTCCAGAAGTATTTCCAAATAAGGAGCAAGCAAAGCCCATAACCACGCTCCCGCTTTGATTTTTGATACCGACTTCAGCCTGGCTAAATCCACCCTAGTGCACACCCACCCACAAGTGCCAGAGCGTCTCTAGCCCCACGTCATCCCAAACTCGTTATATCAGCGGAGCCCGAGGCAGCGACGCTATTAGGTGTCGAGCCGTCCACCTCGCCAGTGCACCATGCACAAACGGAATGGTAACCCGATGGGTTTCATGAAAATTTTAATTTTAAGAGACAAGGCCACTATAATAACTCCATGTGCTGATGCGAGGAAGACTGGCAAGCCCACATTCTCCACACGCCGCAAACTGAGACCAAACTTGAACATGGGACTTGGTTGAATTTAGTAGTAACGGGCAGGCTTCCTCCAGGTCGCATTCTGTCCTTAAGACTATAGAGTCCAAAGTATATGAGGCCGGTGTGTGGGGGGCCGTTCGCCTGATGACTCGGTAGCACCTCCGGGTCTTGAGACGCTTGTGTTCGAAGCATCCTCCCGCGTCCCGCACGTTAAATTTCCCTCGGGAGCCGGATCGGTCCATTCAAGCCTTGCCGGTAAACTTGGAGGATGTGGTGCGAGCACTAGGGTCATTCCATAATGGGTCAGCCGTGGGCTTAGACGGAATTCGACCAGCTCATTTTCAGATGGGTTTTGGAACACTGAGGTCACGATCCACAACACGCACTTTCGTCACGGAACCCGGAAATCCAGACTGTGTCGTCTTGAAGTAGGATCTCAAGAACGCGTCCAATACTGGCGAGAGGGATGTTCTGTTGGGCGAAGTGAAAAAATACATTCCCACCCTGTACCTTTTTTACACCAGGTCTATCATTCTCCTTCTAACCTTGTCTACGGCGATTCTCAAATTCTTTCGCAGGTGGGTGCGCAGTAGGGAGATCAGCTTGGACCGCTTACCTTCAGTCTTACTATTCATGAAGCACTGTCGTCTCGAAAATCACCTCTTAATATTTGGTATTTACTCGTAGATGATGGCACCTAAGGAGCCTAAGGTCGTAAAGCAGGACTTGGCTTTCCTTATCCCCCCCCCTTGAGAGGTATAGGGACTGAAGGCGAATATTGGACAGATTTAACCCCGCCTGTTCTCCTTCTTTAACTTCTTTAAGGTCTTTCTTCCTGGTCTCAAAGGGCTTTTTACACGAGACCTTTACCCTCTTGGGTTCTTCTATTTTCCAAGAGGCCATTTCTAGTGCACTAGAGACCAGGAAGCGTCTATTTGCTCGCCAGGAACGTTTGAAGAGTATTAATACCCATCTCATCTTGGACTCTGTTA
>NC_133473.1:13953858-13989870 GCF_025370935.1 Choristoneura fumiferana
GAATCTCAGATTTCTTGAGTTCTCTATAACTACAAAAACCGGCCAAGAGCGTGTCGGACACGCCCAAAATAGGGTTCCGTAGCCATTACGAAAAAAATTAAGTAGTATTTTTCTAAGGATTTCGTATTTTATACGCAATCTTCCAAGTTTAGGTAAATTTTATACTGGGCTGCTATTTACTTTTAAACTACTACTAATAATTTTCAAGCAAACTTAACCGCTATAGTTTTCCTTGTAAGTTTGATATACTTACTATCATCCTGAATTTTTATAAAAAATTCCACCACCGGTTTAGATTTTAGAGGGGGGGGGGGGGACGCTCGATTTTAATGAAAATTTGCACTTTAAAGTTGAATAGTTCGCAAACAAATCACTGAATCAAAAAATCGTCTTAGGAACCCCCTAATGGTTTTAAAAGACCTATCCAACGATACCCAGACCATAGGTTGGATGAAAAAAAAAATCACCCTACTTTACGTCTATGGGAGGTACACTAAAAAAATTTTTTTTAATTTTTTATTCTACCATTTTGTCGGCATAGTTTTCATATAGTATATCAGTGAAAATTACAGCTTTCTAGCATTGATAGTCCCTGAGCAAAGCCGCGGACGGACGGACAGACAGACAGACATGGCGAAACTATAAGGGTTCCGTTTTGCCATTTTGGCTCCGGAACCCTAACAATCCTGAATCAACTAGTAGTTCTACTACCTAACTAAGCTAATTACCTATATTATTTCTTATTTATCGATTTCTTGTTTATTTCTAGGTAAACAACGTGGACGAAGTTTTAGAGCGGCACAGTGACTTCCTAGAGCAGTGTTTGGGCGACTGCATGCTCACCAGTCCGCAGCTGCTGAAGGCTGTTACAACGCTGTGCCAAGTCTGCGTGCAGTTCTGCGCTTTCATACAGGTACGGTGTTCGTGTAGATAACGAAAGTGAATGAGATGAATTTAATTTAAATATATATATTTCACAACAAGAGTATACGTCATTATGTCGGCGATAATCTCTGTGCTAGGCCGCTAGGACCTCTACAGTACACTCCATCGCAATTTGCACTTAGAAGCTACGGAGGTATAAAGGAACCTTCTCGTACATGAAAAAAAAACTTACTTACCTCCCTATGTTGCAGCGATTTCATTACAACTCAAAGTAAAGGTTCTTTCAGGGATGAAACGTCGTAAACGCCACTTGCGTTGCGTGTTACGCATTTACCACATTATCTCTGAAAGGTTAGAATGTACGTAGAGAGGTAATTAAGTGATACAATGAAATGCACTCGGCAGTAAAGATAGCAGAATCAAGGCAAGCCTGTTGAAACACTGTGCTTTTGCTGTTTAATGAGAACCACATGAGCACTGTAAATGATCCGATCCCCACAATCATTAGCTTTTACTTGGAAATGAACGTAAAGCAGTAAAGCCCATTGCTCACAGTCCGTGCTGTATAATATTAAGGCTCGCTTTCGTGGGACACGTAACGTCTGTGCGCAAGAGTGAGAAGTGAATGCATCAATATTTTAATGTAAGGTCCTTTGCGTCGTACTTTTCGGACTGTTGTATCTTTTACAACTCGGACCTGAGTTCAGAACAGAAATTGATAAATTCAATTTTAAAATTTAGGGAAGGGTTATACTGATTCTTCTAGGTATTAGGTATACTAGTCTTATGAAAATTTTACAGGGAATATTTTATTTATTTATATATTTAAGCTTTAGGTACCAAAGTATTTTACATACAATCATGTGAAGGAAATAAAAATTAAATATGTATTTTTGTTTTTTAAATGATTTACAGTATTAATCGCTGTTTATTTGCACAAACTAAATAAACTATTTTTTCTATATAAAGTCCAATTTGGTAAATTGCCTTTAGTTACTTAGATGTTGTCAGCCCTTAGTTTAAAATTCTTTGATTCAGTTGTTTAAAGATAAACGCGAGTGGTATTCACTTTTTATATCTACAACTCTTTGAAACATAGTTTACAATCTGTGTTATAATTTTCTAGTTGTTTATGTGCTTTTATGGCATTTTATAGAGTACGTAAAAGATAAAAAACGCATGGTTCAAGTGTAACATTTTTAAGTATTCCACTTATGGGTGCCCAAATCCATGAGCGGTGGTGATTGCTTTCCATCAGGTGACCCTCCAGTTCGTTGTTGTAGGTGTATCACGTTCACATGGATGGTGGCACCCGCAGAGCTAATAAGTGTAACTGATGTAACATGTGGACTCGCTGTCAATACGCACATATTTTTCGTGTTTTCGCATCCTTCAGTAGCTTTCAGTATAAAGTGCAATAATATGTACCTATCTCAAAGTCAAAATTCAAAATATCTTTATTCAATTTAGGATATAACAAGCACTTATGAATGTGAAAAAAAGTCTATAAGATGGAACTTTAAGCTTCCCTGTGTTTCTAGTAGCCTTTGGCTTATTGACGTTAGTGGCAAAATCACATATGTTCTTCTTAACACACACATGATTATTTCAAAAACATAAAGAGATGGCAGGATTAGGATAGCTGTTTTCTTAAAAAAAGATCTTAAAGATTCACGCGTATTCAAATTAAATTGCTCTAATTGCTCTCTTTTGTAAGATAAAAATTAAGTCAATGTCTGCAGCAGATCCCCTTAAAATAAGGCTGTACGAAATATGGTATTAAAGGAAGCAAAATACACCAACCTTACCGTCGCCACCTCAGTTAGCTGCCGTATTTTCCCAACTGCAAAAGAAACGGAGCTCAATCTACCCGCGATTGCTGTGACGTGAGGTCCCCACTGTAGTTTAGAATCGAGCGTTATTCCTAAAAATACTGTTGATTTTACAAATTCAATAGTTTGACCATTTAACTTGATATTAGAAACTGAATTCGAGTTAGATGAATTTATCAACGAAGAATTTAATACATTTGGTTTTCATATATTTGAAACACGCAAACCACGGCCTTATTACGTCGGAATAAGAGCCTGTGGTATGCATACATATTTTTGAAGCTTTGGATAAGGTCATGCTTTGCACCATGTTTTTAGCAGTAACAAAAACAAACCGAGAGACCTGGAACAATAAATATGTGAATTTTTAGCCATATACCTACGCAGTCGCATTTTTAGTTAACGTGGCACTTCTGTCCCTCTTATAACTTCAGTGGTGGCATCACTGAAATGATTTTTTATCTTTATGCGTACCGCAGCTGCTGTTTCTAACTTGAATTTATTTTGTTTTTCTTTTTACGCTACCTACACGTTAATTGGCAAGGAGATGCACAAGTACTTCGTGGACGCAGAGCTTAACAGTATGCTCGGATCAACGTATGACTGTACAGACTATAGCGAGGTATAAATCATTAGCACTCGAGTTTTGCGAACGCACCAATCGCACCATACTCGTTTAATATCAGTTTCGTGTGGCGTCATGTATCATGGAATTGTATGTGAGCGCAGCTTGGGTGTGAATTATTGGATCGGGACGAACCAGGCCTTGAAAGCAGTACCAAAAATACTGATATTTTCTGTCTATTTTCAAGCATTAAAGCGGATTCAACCGGAATTTTTGTTAGGTAAATACGGTTGCAAGCCCACGTAGGAACACAAAATTCTGTGATGCTATTTGTATTTTAGTAAAGTTAAATAGTGCATCCATCCCAACAATCGATCCTTGGATAGTTTTCTTTATCAACCATCGGTTACGTTTTGACGCATTTTCTATGTGTCGGTAAAGGAAAACTATTCGTGAATTAATATTGTATTGGTACCGGCTGTTACACAAATAGTTAAAGACGTTAGAATTTATTATTAGGGTTCCGTGCCCGAAGGGTGGCTCCTTACGGATAGCGTAGCTCTGCCTGTCACAGGGCTGTAGGTATCTCAAAAACAGTTATAGATAAACATGTGAGATTTATACAGAATGTGTATTTCTATTAGCTGTGCTATTAGGTACTTAACGCTACCACACCATACTAAATAAAATAAAATCAAAATACGGGACTATTTTGCATATGCAATGCCCGTTATCGAATAGAAAATCAATTTTTAAGCTACCTATACAAATAACAAAGAGGTTTGAAATTCAAGATTAGACAGAGAAAGACATACTGGCATTGACGTCACACGCCAGTACCGCCATACTTGATGTAGAGAAAAGCGTTTAGACAGTATATAGATTTTTCACTATTATTTCAACCGATTTAACGCTAAACACTATCATCTATATTTTCATAATAATATTAAGATATGGCAAAATCAGGAGCTGTCAAATAATTGTAAGGGGGTATTGATACTAGAAACTTATTTTGTTGTATAACTCTTTTATTCTATTAACGTACCTATTTATAGTTTTTTTTTTGTATTTCTATAATGTTAAAACATACAAACCTCAATATCAACAAATATTAAAGCCCAGTCAAGCGTGAGTCAGTCTTGACTCTCACTTGGCCTGCTTTTTTACCAGACTGGAAGAAAGTCGGGTTATTGACTTGACGTCTAGCTCCGTCTGCTGCTGAGCGCACGTCTTGAGAGAATCGCCTTTAACCATGACAAGAAAAACATAACTGTCTGCAACTCATTTCCTTTGGTCTAATCACATATAAAAAACATCTAAGTAACTATACCGTTTTAAACAATATTTCAATAATTCACACCCATTGGCTGTGTTCACATGTAGGTAATTGTTAGAGCTCTGTCACGTGTATTGCTTCCATGTAGTATTTGTGATGACAAAATCATTAATGTGCGCTTTTTACTATTATTTTCATGACTTCTCTTTTAGAGTACCGTGGTAAGTATGGTTTCCATTTTAGATTTACCTGTAAATTAATTAGTAATTTTTATATTTAAAAGTTTTACTAGTTTAGACTTTTAAGTTAAATTCCATCATTACATTACAGACCATTTTCTACACAAGTCAAACTGTGTATATGTAGCACTAGCTAACCCTTAAAATATACTCTATTAAAACAACAAAAACAAACAATTGCTTATAGACATTTTTAGGTACCCAGTGACGAATAGCTTTTGAATAAGTCTAAATTTCATAAGATACAGTGAAATTTGTATATGTTGCTAAAGAAATAAGATTCATTACAATAATTAAGTCATGCCTTTGATTTTTTATTTATTTTTTGTAATCTGATTCCTATTCGTAAAGTTTGTAAATTTTACGATGACTGAGAACTAAAAAAAAGTTTTTTCTTCGATTGCCTAAAAGTTGATAAAGTACTTTCTATGTTAACGGAAATCTAGAAAAACACTAAACACTCTGATGCCTACCTTAGGGCCTCCGCTAACTCGCACGTGCTGTTTCATTAGAGCTGAAACCCGCCTCACGCAGCGCTGCTCTATTGGATGTCATAAAACAAGCATGCCACGTGGGCGTCTGCGCCGTGCACCCGGGCCAGTTAGCAGAGGCCCTTGGTATTTGAACTCAAAATTAAATCCCAAGAAGCTATCGAACATGTCTGTGTCCTAGGAGCCGGGATGCGGCGGGCCAGCGTCCGGGGGCGGTTCC
Source organism: Choristoneura fumiferana (assembly GCF_025370935.1). Classification (NCBI taxonomy): domain Eukaryota; kingdom Metazoa; phylum Arthropoda; class Insecta; order Lepidoptera; family Tortricidae; genus Choristoneura; species Choristoneura fumiferana. The sequence continues at coordinate 13,959,367 of NC_133473.1, forward strand.
GCAGATTCGTTCTCTCGCTCGGTGTCCCGATACGCGCTCCGGTTCACTGCCGCACTGCTCTCTGTACTCGCCATCACCGACCAAATGGTTCGCGACAGCAACGCCAATAAGCTGCTCAACATATCCTCCAGGTATGACGCTATCGTATTTTTACCCGACTGCCTGAAGGAGGGTTATGTCTCTCGAGCGAATGTATGTGTGTATGTGGGTATATAATACCAATGTCTTTGGTCCTCGCTGCAGTTTAAACGGACGGATTTCATTTAACATATTTTATGTGGTATCATTATATTCGTCATCCATCACTATCGGAGTGACATAGGGTATATAATATTTCAATATGGCGTCCGCGAAAAAATATGTCATGGGAATTTAAAAAAAATGTGTTGAGCTTTAAGTTAGCTACTTAGTTTAATAGAATTCTAGACCACTAGACTTGTTATCTGTGTGTTAGTATTTTTTAAGGTAGTCGAGTTTTTTTTTATTGTTTTTGCCTACAAGAAGTCACTGTCGACAAAGCAGATGTGATGTTTGCTACGAGTTCTCAGCGGTTTATACTGTGGGAATAAGTAATACTACAAGAACACAAGCCCGGTCTGAGTGGAAATCCTTGGGCGGAGGCTTATGTCCAGCAGTGGACGTCTTTCGGCTGACATGATGATGATGATGAATAAGTACTACTAAAAGCAATGTCACAAATTTGAATACTTAGGCGCTGTTTCACCACTGTTTGATTAATTTTATTTGACGGATAAATGATAAACAAACAGATACGGCATCACATATAACCCGCAAATAAAATTAATAAATGGATGGTGAAACAGCCTCTTATTCTACTAATATTATAAAGCCAAAAGTTGTGTGTGTGCATATGTGTGTATGTTTGTTACTCGTTTACGCTTAAACGACTGGACGGATTTGAATGAAATTTGATATGAGGATAGCTGGACATTTGGAATACCAGTCTTCTTTTTTTCCACTTTTCCCGCGGGATCAAATCTCGAAATTTGCACCGCTGGGTTTAAAGTTTTGGCACTGTTGTTTGTGCAACGTCAATATAAATTTCGGTAATTCCCATGGGAATTAAGTGAAATCCCTAAAACTGCTAATTAATACTGTTTCTAGATTGAACTTCAACACGTACTACGCGAAGCAGTTGGAGAAGTTCTGCAGCGACGACAAAATGCTCGACAGCGGCGACAGGAAAACCGGCTCCTAGCATCGGGCCGTGCGGTCGCACAGCAAACTCATCACGCCGGTGTGAGTGAACTACCGCTGGGCCGTTTGAGCTATTGGGACCAACGCCGGGTTCGCAATGGCCATAACAAAAATAGAAATCTTATCATCAAATATATGTGAATGGAACTATGATATTAATTCCGAATAGATTTTGATAAAACTTACATAGATAACCTAGGGAGTATCTCGTTTCCAATAAAAAAAATCATCAACGTCAGTTCAAAAACAAGTTATCCGTTAAAACCGACTTTTTTTGAAGTCTCGTGAACTAAACCATAACTTGTTATGACATTACATTAGATAGCGAGGGGTGTGACGAACGAGAAGCAAAACTGACGCAGTAAACAGTACCGTACCGACACAATCAAAAACATGTTTTGGTATTAAGTTCACTTGGATACGTTTACCAACTGTATATTTTATTCGTATTGCGAACCCGACTTTGCGTACAAAAAGCGGACCTTTCGTGCTCTCAATCAGCCCTGAAAAAGTGACATCAAGGTGGCATTTATAGAGTTGCCATGTAATACTGAACACTGCACGTTAAAATTAATCGTAGTTATAGTGATAAAGATAATGATAAATCAAACAATTTTATAGAATGCCATTAAGGTCTTTTGTACCTTCCTATCTATGTGACACAATTCTGTTAGGATATTTAAATGTTCATGTAGTAAATTGATTGTCAAGTGAATCCTAGTGCATTTACTAAAGTAAGTTGTAGGCCTATAATTTAATTGTGAAACTAAAATGTTACTGCAGTCTTTTGTGAAAAGTATGTTTATTCCGTCGCTGAACTTAAAATAAGCGATCTACAAAGAGATCATACTAGAAAACAATATTTTTGGGAAGTACAAGTTATCTTTATTGAATCTCGCCATTGGAAAGAAAATGTATTTTATAATCACTTATCGTCGATGAGACTGTAATACCGCGTAACTAGCATTTTCTATAAGGTATATTTTTCACTGCACTAACAGAACTGACATTGTACTGTTCTGACAGTAAAATTATACCTTATGGAAAATGCTAGTTACGCGGTATTACAGTATCTACGACAATTTGTAAAATGTCAAAAAGCAATTTATAATCTGATGACGATAATCTCACGGTATTTTTGATATTAAAGTTCAGTATTATATACTCCTTTTAGCAATAACAATAAAAACATTAGTAAGTACGTCACAAATTAATAGCTTACTATTTGTAGCATACCTACTTAGAATTCTACAAACCATGACATTATATTAGTAAATGTTAAAACTTATCGCTATCCATGTGTTGTGAAATAATACTTCCATTTTTCCTATATTCAATGAAATGAAAACATTATTTCATTTTCATTTCTTTTCTATGTCCAGTGTTAGACTGTTTTTGCAATTTATTGCTGTATGTATGTAATATGATGAAAGCCCCACGCAGAGGGGTTATCCAGAAATGTGGCGCTATGATGACGTTAAATTTTTAGTGTGCCATTAGTTTTTTGTTTGTTAAATTGTTAAAATAAGACTTTAAAGGTCTCATTTCTTTTAATATGCCGTTTACATAAGTTGTTGTAAGAATGTTTGCCAATAAACATAAATGCTAGACAAAATAAAGTTAGTTGAAATATACTAGTAAATAATAGCCATAGCAAATATTAACCCACCCGAAGTGTCATAAACCAGTTTAGTTGGCGTAGTGTTTGAAAATCGAAGTTTAAATATGTAGTCTGGTTAATCTTAGCTATTTGTCCGATTGTTTTTGGTATAATTAATCTTACGCATGGCAATATTGTTCATTACACAATAATGTAATGCTTAAAACCGAGTGTGTACATCTTGATACTCGCAACATGATGAATTTCATAATTGCTTTTTTTATAACAAATAATTCGTATTTTTCGATGTTGTAGCCAGGTAAGTAGTAAATACCTTATTTTTGAGCTCCAATAAACCAAACTACTGACAAATTTTGCGTTTGTTATATCTTCTAGTAATAAAAAACATGCTGACCTTGAAATTACTCTATTTTAATACATAACAGACTTTAAATACAATTTAACTTCTGAAACATTCAATTGGTTATAGATAATGAAGAAAGTCACTTCATTCTGTCTAACAATAAAAACCTTGGAATATTCGCTACACTATGTTCAAGTAAAACAAATAACTTACAAATCTTGTAGACATGACACCAAATGACTGAAACTCGTAAAGGGCAACACAACATGCGCGATCACTTCACATTTACAAACAGGAACTCATTTTAGAAAATACAAAACTTTCATCGCCGCTCGCACTAAAACATGCAGCTATTTAATTTGCTAAACTAACCCTGTATGCGAAAACATTACTGCAATCATTCTAAAATATGTAATTAATTAAACATAGAACGCGACTAAAACGGGATTGTAAAGTTGATCTCTCACTCACTACTCAGTTAGTAAAACGTGTAATACAATTCACAATCGTTCAGCACTAAGAATAAAATTATCAATATATACCGCGTAAATAGTGAGTACATTAGTACATAATATCACTGCTTTAATATTACAATGTAATAATGAGTAAATTACATAAACTTGATTGCTAACCTACTAAATGTGCACATCATAAAACAAAACTTGGTAACTGAGGGTATGGTCGATTTTGTGCAATTAATATGCTACATTCGACTAGCAATTTCAAAAAGGGTAGTATCGAAGTATAATATTATAACAAAAAATTATAGTGCAGGCGGTGTAAACGAGGTAACAACTCTTCGTCACAATACTGTTGATCTCATTCCTAACAAGTCATTGGTTATATCTCGGTCATTAAAAGGCCTGGTATTGTTTTTCAGTTAAAACATTACAGTTCTGATGTGAAACCGAGCAAGTAAAATCTTCGAACTGTATTGGCACTATATTGCATAAGGCTGCTACACCACAAAGTATAGTTATGCGTAAATGTCGGCATAAATCTGCGCAAGATAAAATTGTAACATTAACGATAATCCTTGCGCTGTATAGCAGCGGGCTTTGAACCTTCATATAGGTAGTATACACATATAAAATATTCACTCAATATATTCTACGTAAAATCATCTGAAGTACCCTTTTCTCAACAAACCATAAAATGCTCGGTTACACCATCTTGCAGTGCTACATTCAATAAGTGCACAAAACGGTTAACATGCATTTGCTTCCACGAAATTCGGTTTGGACATCCTTGAAACCGTACCAAAACATTGGGTTGTCAGAATAGCGTCAATATACAATACTTAAGACTTAGCGAAGAGAGCTACAAAAATTGTGATTGTAGTAAAAGCAAATGTATGCAACAGTTGTAAGTATGAAGCCGGATCCACGTCTTTACCTACGCTAGGACTATGTACAGAGCTCGGGGCTCATTTCACTAATTCACTGACTAGAGTCCTCTCCGTCAGCCATCCATCACCACATGTGCGTTTCCCGGATTTCGCTTATGATTTGTCCGGCTCGCTGCAATGCCTGGAAATAAAAATTTATTTGTTAAAAGACGTCATGGCATTTCAACGCATTTAATTGATTTGCAGAACCAAAATACTATAGATACGTAATTCAATTAAGCATCTTGTACTGTCATCACATGGGATTGCTAGCCACTTACTACTATTCTTAATTTGCCCGTATAATGTTAATCGATTTTATTATTACAATATTTTTAAGGTCAGTAATAAAAGTACGTTTTTTATTAACAGACAAATGGCTTAACTTGCTCGTGGTATAACTGTACATATTTCCCGGAATTTACCTTGCTCGTGGTTAAAATATATTTGGAATATAACCCACCAAAATGCGTTCGTTTTATATATTTAAGGGCCCGTTTCACTACTCATTGATAAATTTCATGTGACAAATAAATGCGGTGCCATCTCTGTTAACAAACATCACAGATATCTGTCTCATAAAATTATCAATCTGTGGTGAAACAGGCTCTAAATATCGCAAACGCTCTACACGCATCACTAGTGTCTACATAAAACAGTATTATACATTTTATAAGCATATTTACAATATAAGCACATTTGTCGGTGATAAGTCTTATTTATTTATTTCACTGTCAAAGCTTATATGTACTTATTTTCTGGATTACAAAAATAACCTAAGTTTAATCCCCAGTTTCACCGCTTTCTGTAACATGTAATGTATGATCCCGCCTCTGTTTATTTTGTTCTACTAAACAGAGACGTCATCACAGATATTTGTCCCATAACAGGAACTTAACAGGGAGTAGTTAAACATGCTCTTAGTATACACCAGTACGTACTCTCAACATGTCAGCAGCCTCCTTTCTCCTCTGCGCGATGTGCTCGGATTCGTTAAGCAGCGAGTCCGCCTGGTCCGATTTATAAAGATGCGTGACCAGCTCAGACTGAAGGTTATCCTTCACGTAATTTACCAGGAAATGCATCACAGCCTTTGGTACAGAATCCTGGATCGACTTGCGAACGATGTAGAAGTATGACTTGATCAATCGTTCTGGAGAGAGAAAATTAAGGCATTATAGTGGAGTAGATGTGAGAGAAAGAAGTGTTTTACTCGGCATTGCGTGATATGGTTTTGGGTTGAATTTCGCTAGTATTATTTATATTAGCTTGTTTGATTGTGCTTGTTGCATAAGAAGTAGCTGCGAGAAGAGCAAAGTAGAAACAACCGTTATAAACGTCTAGTATACAATTTGTTACTAATTCTATTGTGTATACCTACTGACATTATTACATAGGTACAATTAAATGTTGATGGTGTAGAAAGAAGCGTGAATGAAATTAGCTCATTGTATCGTGTCAATTTTTTGTAAAATGTGTTACAAATAATTAATGTAATGCAAGTAATATTATGAATAATAATAATTTGAAATAAACTTTTCTAAAACACTTCTTCTTCTTAATAATTGACACATACAATTTTGATCTACTACAGGTTAATTAAGTAATCATGCCTAATGAAATAAACAGTGCAGTGACCAAATGAATAAAAGTAAAACAAGTAAAGCCAGGAGAAATACTATTTTAGACATGATATAACACACAGACACAACTATGTAGTAATACCAATTTGAGTGGAGACCAAAAACTTGAACCACGTTACATCGTAATTAACCATACCAGACGACGTTAATATGCATTTTTAACTATAGTCGTTACGGGGTCCAACTTTTAGAACCCCACCAATTATATGTTATGCTCAGAGATAAGTTCATTTGATTTACAGGTTTTTAGTATCCAATATCGGCGTAAAACCTAAAAAGTACGTCTTATAGTGAAAAGTTTGTAAATAGTGTCAAATTGTATTAAAACTTAAAGATTTTGTTAATATACGTTAATTCTTTAATAAGTTGGTCACTTTGTAAGTGAACACATTGTAGCAGCAGCAAACATTAGTCTCTTTTTGAGTGAATTCGTGCACACTGAAACCGGAAAGAAAAGCATAGTCGCATTTGCTACTAGCACATTCGCTTCTGGACAGTGGTCACGCTTTAATAAGTATAAAAGCACATTTCTTTAGCAAAGTTTGTGAATGCAGTTTGTGTTTTTAATAATTCAAATTCTATCAACATGGCACTGAAGTGTTTCAACCGCATGTTTCCCGTGCGTTAGATTTTTTATTGTAACATTCATAAGTGCTAGTTATAGCCTAAATTAATAAAGATATTTTGACATTGACTTTGTTATTAAAATTGATTAATAATATGCCCGTAAACTAAAAATCTTAAACACCTACCACGTGAGGTGCGGTGTGTAGTCGCAGAATTACAATGGGCTTTAGTTCATGGACATTATCCTTAGATTTTCGTAACACATGGAAAATGACAGTTGAAATGCTTCAGAGTCCCACCCATTTAGGGCTTTATCACACAGGCGATTTGCGGGCGAGCTAAAAGCAAAGCAAGCGCGCAACGCGTTCGTTGTGAAATCTTGCTCTCTCGCGGTGAAATCGTTGAGCGCTCGCAGCGAAAGCGTTGCGAACTCGCAGTGAACGCGTTGCGCGCTCGCTTCGCTTTTAACTCGCCTGTGTGATACGGCTGTTGACCTAGGACAGTAGCAAAAGCACATATACAGATGCCAGGTGGTCGGAAATCTAACAGTGAAAGATGAGAAAAGCCAATGCCTTATTGTGTAACAATTGCTTTCGTCCAATTTGACCACCGGCATAAGCGACAAATGTACACGACAGCAATTGTTGCAACGTAATAAGGCGAAATGTTGCACATAGCACTATTGCTATCCTCACCAACTAAGTCAGCCATTGAGTTCAAATGCATCATGCTGATGCGTTCAATCATTTTAAACTTAGCAATATCGTTTGTTGTTCTGTCGCTCCGTCCACCTGTCACCGTGAAACAAAACAACAGCTGGTGAACAAATCCACAGGTTAGTTGTTTATGATGTTACTGGTGAGTTTAATGATGTTATTTTAATAATTTCTTATTTGTTTAAAGGGTATTTCTCAATTTTGTGCACACAATCATTTTCATGGATGTCAGTACCGTGGATGTACAGTGGGATTAGGAAAACCTTCGTCAGTTATTAAATTGATTCCTTTATACAGTTATAGACTCTTAGTACGTTTTGAAACAAAAGCACTAAGTATACACCTCTAACATAATATCTAGTAATACCAAACCTTTTTAATAAACAGCGTCATAAGAGTTTGAATCAAATAATGATCTATTTAATTGTCAGTGCTTGTCAGTGCCAAGGTGTAGTGGTAGGATAACAAGATTATGTTTAGCAGGTTGACAGTTTGATGCAGTATGTCATACTCAATTGGTAAAGCAGATTATACTGCGAGCATACTGAGCAAAGGAAAATAGATCTTAAGGTGACGAACCTTTTTTTACTCCGACTGTACATACAACTCAACAAAATATTTAAAAAAAATGAGCCCATATCCATCATAAACATTAGCACTTTCTCGAAATATTAGAAAACGAAATTACATCCACGGTAGTGACATCCATGGAAGTGACTGTGTGTACTAAAATGAGAAATGCCCTTAATATACCTAAACAAAAGTTAAATACCACCACAATGACATGAGCTAATATGAAGTGCCATTGCATCGGATTAGAATGCGTAATTCTATCCACAAGGAGTAATGAGAACTAGTACACATAGAGTAGGCGCTGTAAGTAGTTAAGTGCGCAAAATTTAAGACCGCTTTCCAAAAAATTGTATTATAGTTCACAATCTTCAAAACGGCTCAAAATAATGGATTTTGCCAGTCTTATTTATAGGTATTTTTAGGGTTTCCTACCAAAAGGGGGACAAATTGAACCGTATTGCTGTCGCTTCGCTGTCCGTTTGTCACAGAGCTGTATGTCAAGAACTGGTAGCAGAAATTTATACATAATCTTTATTTCTACCGCTAAAACTACAACTAATAAACATTAAGCTGGTAATTAATAGGCAGAATATTGGTCTTAATTTTTTTCAAACTCATTTTCCTCCAGCGCCCACTAAAATGATTTGACATTAACAAACATGTTTCAGCTATTATTAACAAACTTTAATAAAACATCAAACACAGTAACACCACAAAAACTGTTGCGAGACAAATGAAGACAAAATTAGATAAGTTGTGAATATCGAAAAACCTTTCAGATGGAATAGAACATAAAATAGTCCATGAATTAAAAATGATTGATAAAACATAAGGAAATTTTTGTTTCACCAGAAGACCATTCACGAGGGGCTACCTACGGAGTTTTTCCTCATATTTTGGAAATACAGTCGTCACACAGCAACCTACTCACAACAATGCAAACACTTTCGAACCAGGAACCAGAAAACCTCAGTTTTTTGAAAGCTTGTCTTAACCTTTCCAAATTTCATGAATTGCTTGCAATGCACTTTTTTAATTGAGTCTACCAAATATGAAATCAATTGCTCCTTTAAACCACACCATGGCAACCAGTCTTTCGATGTTGTACATAGTACATTCACTATCACTGAAAAGAAGTAGCTATATGCGAGATAATAGTCAATCCGTACAGATAATAAAATCACTCACCGATGACGTCACAATCATGCTGCTCCCGATCGGAAAGTTTACGCGACGTATGACTCGGTACCTCAGGTAGCAAGTTAACGGGCTTCTGAGGCGTTAAGGCGGGCGGTGTGCCGCCATTTACCTGTAAAATTGGGGAGGGATAAGTATTAAAGTTAACGCAGTATTTTTTTTTACGCTAGTCACTACGAAGCCCAACGTGAACCTGTGGAAAATATTATGCAAAAACAATCATCACTACGCCAATATTGTTTCCAGTGGAATATAAATAAAAAAGCAAGCATAGGTCGTCAAACACAAACGGAGAAGCAGAAACAGGATTCTTAAATGACAATGTATCCTATTTTTCTGTTATAAGTTATAACTTATAATTCGTTCCTTTAATCGGAAACGTGTGTCTCCAATGAAAGGTTAGTAATAAAATAAATAATCTGAATAATGTTGACGATTTGTCTTGTAATTATAGAGGAATGAAAAATGAGTCAGCCTAATATTTAATTAGTCCCAATTTTTACCTGGGGTGTGGATGGAGATTCACTGTTAGATTGCACATTATTTTGTACCGGAGTTTTGTTCTCTTGCCCGTCTGTGATTGCCGGGACGTGCTGAAAACGCATATTGTATCGTCAATACCAATGCGTTAAATAGTGAATATACCATTAGTGCTGGCTGGGTCGATTTCAAAAGAAAACGTCAGTTTTTTTTGCTTCTTGATTTTTGGCAAAAACAAAAATATAAAGATCTTTAACCTCGTAATATCTACATCAAAGTTTGACTTTAAGAATATGAAACTTATTTCTATAAAAATATGTCGACATATGTATGGAGCTTAGACATATGTGCTAGATTTGGTATGCTGAGCCTTAGATATAAAATGCTAATAATATGTCGCTTCGGTACATAAAACTTGTTTGTGAAAATGAAATATCACAGCTTCAAGTGAAAAAAAAAATCGAAAACATTACATCTATGAATAAAAAAGCACCGGAAACTCGTTTCAATTTGTAAAATTTTTCGTATTTTCCGCAACGGCATTAGAAATAAATAAATTTGAATTTAGACATATTCTGGACGTTTTCATAAGAAATTACTACTGCGGTTACTCATGCTCTGCATGCAATCTTTTTAAAAGACAAAAGGTGATTCTAATGAAATTATTAGCAAAAACATGGTTGAAAGAGAGCCCACATAGTATTGATTAAACAAGCTGCAAATGAATCTTGTTTTTGATGAGAGAATGTTACTACATATAATGTATGAGTACGTGATCGGTTCCTAGCTCACACGTAACGACCGTGGTGTCTAGTTTACCTGATTGTAAGCGTCCCAGATATTCGTCATAAATACTAAGACGGACCCTCTTTCACCCATTTGACGTAGTAGCAGCTACAAACAATTGGCAAGAGTTACACAAATAAAATAAAATAAATCCAAAAATCAATTGAAAAAACTGGCAAATCATTCTGGAGATAATAATATGTCTACGAGACAAAAAAAAAGTTTAATATTGGAAAATAAAAATATGCATTTGTTACAAAATAAAAATAATAACGATTTTGTTAAAAGTGCGAAAGTGTTAGAAACATTGCAGTAAACACAAGACATATCATAGGTAGGTAGTTAATTGCGTAGAAACTATGAACACTGCAATAAAAAGTTGTCATAATATCTAGGGTTGCAAGCACTAATCATTTCTTGAGCAAACATTTCTACTAACAAAAACATAAATACAACAGCACACGCAGTCAACCAATAGCCTCATAAGAACTACGATGAACTGAGATTGGTTAAACTCAAAGCCAGATATCTTCCATGAAAAGTTCACGATCACTTGGGCATTCTGTTTTTAAAATATATTTGGTCTTACTACTTTGGTCTACTTATTAATAAACTAAATAAAAAAAAAACATTGTTGCTATTTAGTTGGCAACAAAAACAGCGTTACTATAGCACTGTTAGTAACTTACTTACGCTATGTTAGTCATTCAACTCATAATGCAAAAAAAAGCAATATCTACTTTGAACAGTGTGGATACCGGAGAGGGGGTGGCCCGAGCCTTCTGTCGGTACATGGGGCTGTCTTCTAGAATTGTGTCCGTGCTCTGCAGAAGGCCCGAGACCAGAGCGGCCTCGCGGTGGAAGTCTGGATGCTTGGTGTTGATGTACGCCAGTTCAATTGCTACTAGGTTTTCCACCTGCATACAACAAATAAAAATAAAAATATTTATTGTAGCTGTGAGGAGTGTAGGTACATAGTCGAAATGTGTTATAAAGTATCAACAGCTACCCGTTTCGGGCATACAAGGCAGACGATTTAATTTCTTCAGTGTTTGTCGCCACTTTTTACATGCTCGCAAGTTTGAAAAAACTTAAAATTATTTTCCTTCATATTACTGCACTATGCTAAGCCGTTAAGAATGTTAAAACAAGTTTCCGTATCGATTAGTGAGTTTAGGTTTGTAGTGGCGTCGGCATTATTGAATAAAGTGAGATGTTCAGCGTTGACAAAATTTGGAAAATAGACTTGCGTCGTCGACTAGAGTGAGGTAAGGTTACCATGGAAGTTGCTGCAATACGGCACTAAAGTGCCAGACTAGCCCATAAACAAATTCAATGTCAGTCAATGTCAATAATTGGCTAGGAAGGAAGAAAGTAGCCTCAATGAAACAATAACAAAATACTTAGGAAAAACATCAGAACTTCAAAATATTTGTAATAATTTTGCCGATACTTTTACTCAAGAAATTGAAAAGATAAACATAAATGTAACATTAAATTCTTAAAAGATCAACCTATGTACGGAAATTGAATAAGTCTATACTTTTTAGAACAGTTACTGCACTAGACGTAATTAAAGTTATAAATCAAATGAATGAAAAAAATCACCGGGCGTAGATGGAATAAGAGTTAAGGATATTAAGGATTTTAAGGCTGAAATCAGCCTATAATAGCTCATCTCATCAACTTATGTGTTAAAAAAGGGTGTTATCCGGATAAATTAAAAATATCTTTAATCAGGCCACTATATAAACAATCCAGCCATTTGGAGTACACCAATTATAGACCAATAGCCATTCTATCGAGCATTAATAAACTGGTGGAGAAGGTAGTTATTGCGCAGGTGTCCAAATTTCTATCGCAGGCCGATGTAATCAACCCAGCCCAGCATGGTTTTCAATGCGGTAAAGGCACTCACACGGCACTCCATGAATTTACGGATAAAATAAATACGGAACTCGATAAAAAACAACATGTAATTGCTTTGTTTATAGATTTCAAAAAAGCCTTTGAAACTCTAGATCATGACACATTGCTTAGAGCCATGTCAGAGTGCGGAATAAGGGGGCCCGTTAATCGATGGCTAGAAGCATACTTATCAGACAGGAAAATAAAAGTCAAAGTAAACAATGTAATCAGCACCGAGAAACGGGTATCTCTTGGCGTGCCAACTGGCTCCGTATACGGGCCCGTTGGTTATATAATGCATGTAAATAGTGTCACTAATGTAGTAAAAAACTGTACAACATATATGTATGCGGACGACACGTGTCTTGTATTTTCGGGAACCGACCCAGTTCAAATCCAGCAATGTATTCAGGATGATTTTGACAATATCGTACGCTGGTCGCACGATAATGGCATTATATTGAATTTAACTAAAACTAAGTATGTGCATATTAGGTCGCCAATGAGTAAAGCTAAAGACATCCCAATCTGTATAGTAGGTCATACGTATGATTGCTTGCATCAGCAGAGTAAAAACTGTAAATGTGTACAAATAGAAAAGTTGCGTGTATAAAGTACTTGGGTTTATCTATTGACCAAGACATGAACTGGAAATCTCACATAAAAAATGTATGCGCAAAGCTTCGAATATTGTTAACCCAATTTAATAACCTCAAGTACAGTGTAAGTAGGTCAGTTTTGTTTTGTGTGTATCACGCATTGGTGGAGCCTGTGTTCAGTTACGGCCTGAGTAGCTACGGGAGATCGTTTCCTACCCACTTAAATGAAATAAAACGATTGCAAACAAGATTCCTAAAATGCCTTGCGACCGTAAAACAGAAAAATGATTGCCATGGAGAGTATGATACATTATATAAAGTTTGTAAAATAATGCCTATTGACAAGAAAATTAAATATATTCTGGCAACGGAGTACTTTGAGAGATCAGATGTTGTGTTGAAAAGGACCCGTACCTACTCAAGTCGTCCTAAAAAGACTAAACCATATGTTATGCCGAGCGTCACCAACTATTATGGTCGCAGAACTAGTAATTACCTGATTCCTCAAATTTATAATGAACTACCGAGTGAACTCATTAGGGACATGGAAAAACAAAAAAACATATATTTAAGTTGAAATTGAAAAAATTCTTTATAGATAATTAAAATATTATATTATTATTTTTTTAATAATAAGTCGTGGTATAATGGCATGCTTGTAATTCAAAATGTCTGGTTTTTCTAATACTTAGTATAAAAACAAAACAAAAAAATCTTTTTATAGTCTTAAGTCATAACATAACACTAACCATAGCAAGTCTTAATACTAACTATCCTATGTTAAGCGTTACTTGTGTTTTGTAACTTTATAAACAAGAGCTAAAGTGCCGACAAACTGCTCTGTAGTTTGGCACAACAAATGTAAATTAAAAATGTAACTCTTAGCAGAAATAAACTTTTTCTATCTATCTATCTAATTAAGTAACTCTGTAATCTTCTTAAAATAAATAAATAAGCAATTGCTTAGGGCATCACGTTTTGCAGAGCACCATAAACAGCACCAAAAAAATTTGCTAGCACATAAAAAGTAAGGCTGGTTATGGCTACTTGTGGATGGGGGGGGTGCCACAGGTGTGGATTGCTTAGGGCATCAAATATTCTTAATCCGGCACTGAAGGTCACCATGACATCTACTAGAGTGAGATAATGGTATTGCCATTACGTCGCTGACTAGTATGAGGTAAGGTTACCAGTTACCATAGCGCTTGCGAGTGAGATGTGAGATAAGGGTATTATGCCATTGACTATACTGAGATAAGGTTACCATGGCATTAACTAGAGTGAGGTAAGGTTACCATGGAGTTGGTGGCGGGCAGGCGCGTGCGCAGTAGCTGCGTGACGACGTCCACGATGCGTTGATGCAGGCGCGGGAACCGCAGCATCTCCTGCTGCACCTCGGTGCCGCAGTGCTGCACTATACGCTGCATTTCTTCGTGCACCTGAAGAACAATAAATTGGTTTGGAAAAAAAAATGACAAGTGTCAGTATTGTTTTTCAAGACCAACTTTATGCTGAAGATTAACTAAGTATCCATTTGATTTGACATCTGTCATTTTCCTATAATTTTCTAAAGTAAAGCGCGTACACATATAGTGAATAATGTTTTGACATCGTATTTTGTCGGATAAGTTCGTATTTATCTGGCTTTCTCAACTAGCTTACCGTAATTTAGTGAAGCTACTTGAAAAAGCAAGATAAATACGAAATTATCCGATAAAATACGATGGCAAAACATTATGCAATAGATCTGTAGAACATTGAAATTTTAAAATTAGAGCATAATATGTGTGTGCATTTTATATGTCTGTATTGCTTTCGCGGTGAAACGGGTGGACACTGGCACACATAGGTCATTTCCTGGACTTGCTTCAACTTGCCGAGCTCGGCATTTAGGAGGCAACAGCTTGTACTCAGTTCCGGATTAGCCCAAAAGCTAATAAAGCAATTGCTTAGGGCATCAAGTCAAGTCAAGGGCATCATAAACACACGATAATTGAATTTATATACAATACAATAACTCTTTATTGCACACCAATACAGTAAACAGTACAGAGAACACAAGTATATCCATAGATTTTCTAAGGTAAGCAATAGGCGATATAAGTAGTTGTAAGGCTTGATGCTAGTTTATTAGTGTATGGTAAGGCGAAACTGACGTGGATTGTTTAGGGCATATAGTAGGCCTACTGTCAACGTAGATGGCACATCATATGCACTGCATCGTCATTTGACACGCGACTTGGTTACATTTTGCGTAGAAAGGGATGGAACTGTGTCCACGATGCTGTGTGAGCTGCACGACGATACGTTTAGGCACCGTGGATCGGTTTCGGTCCTTTCTACGTAGGATGCAAGCAAGCTGCACACAAGCGTAATAGTACATTACTGCAGAGACTAGTAAGTAAGCCATTCTGGACGAGTAGAAGTATGATGGCCAAACCGTCAGGTGAGGCCATCAATGATACGACGCCAAGATGGCGATTACTGGTCGAAGATTGTATAGCGCTTTTCTCAAAAATGATGATGATGGTGATAATGAAATGACGGTGATTGATGATGGTTGGTAATGTAATGACTATTTTGATGATGATGCCGATGATGGTGATCGTGATGATGATGAGATGGACCCATTACAAAATACTAGTTAACTACACCCAACACTGCCGCTCGGCCCGCGCGCTGTTTATGACGGGTTCCAAATTTTTAAATGAACCCGTTACTGTCCAAGAAGTAAATTTCATACTTACTTCCTGGACAGTTCGAGATTACTTCCTGGACACTAGAAGTTAGTCTCCAGGATGCGTTACTTTCTACGAGGTTTTTGATGACGATGGCAACATTTCATAATATTTTTGAGCAAAATGTGTATGGCGTTGATAGTTGACCGTAGTCTTAATCCGGCACTGTTAATCTTATTTTAATATATAAAAATGAATCGCTACTTCCATTGGTCACGCACCACGCGTGAACAGGTGGACCGATTTCGCTAATTACTTTTTGTTGTGTTTGCTATTGTCAGGAGAAGGTTCATATAAAAGAAGATTAAGAAAATTAAAAAAAAAAACTACACCGGGGGCGAAGCCGCGGGCAGCAGCTAGTACTAAATAAATAGGGCAACATACCAATTCAACGCAGCGCTGCGACGGCTCCTCTAGCCGGCGGATCTGTCTCTTGACGAGCAACTCGAATGACACCTCCGGCACGAAAAGCGCGGGGCGCGGCCCGGTCGCGTTACGTATCGCCGTCAGTATATCCATGCGCGTCAAACCTGCGATAAAATACGTCAAAAATGGTACATTAGTCCACGTTCAGACGTTCATTCAGATTCAGATTTTCATCTCTTAGTATTTTTCGTTTAGAATGGTCCCAAACATTTTTAAAATCGAAAGTTATGCTTGTGCTCTAACCAGGTTTTGACCCCGCATGCACGTCTTAGCTGATCATACACAGCATGCTAAATCACACCATATCAACCAAAACCATGACACACTCGAAAACTTGGTTTAGAACGATGTATACTAAAATGGACGAAAGCGTGAATTATGAATATAAAGTCAGTGTGGCACTGGCACTCCCATATATATTATCGTCATTGCTACAGCATATGTGCTTTAAATTCGAATTTCAGTTTGAAATTATGGCGCTATGATATGTAGATTTCAACGCTTCTTTATGTCTTCTTCTTGCGGCCAAACTTGTACCTACAAGTATCAGAGCCGATTATTTTTGTTTCGGCGAACTTAGTACAAATTGCGATAGCGTGAATCAGACCGATGAAGAGTTTTATTGTCACTTAATTGATCTATATTCTGACCCAATTGAATTTTTAAAACATTTTCAATACAAAGAATACTTAACCAAGGAACAGCTAGATACAGGCACCTATCAGTTGCTTGCAACTGCCTGCCTGATAATTTATATAATAATAATAATAATAATAATTTTCTACAACTCACCTACTAGCGGATGGATAGAATCCAGAGTTCTACCAAATGTCTCGTGAAAAATGTAGCATATGCGAGCTCCTCCACACAGCTCGGTCGTCTCAATATTCCGAGCGGTACCCTCTATAGTGGAACAGTACGCGCTCGCGAACTTTGTGATTATTTGTAAAAGGGTCTGGTATTTGTCCGACACGTCTTCCCCATATGAATTGAGCAAAGATTGGAATTGAGATATCATTACGTTGACTCGCACCTGAGAAAAACATTTGTTTTGTGTCAGTAATTCTAACAAACCACACATTAGATACAAAATAAGCGCCATGATAACAATGAAATACCCTGCATATCATATGAATAATTTAATTTATTGTGAAAAGATTCTAGCGGTTCACAATTGAAATCATGCAATAGTATGAAGTTGTCCGATACAGTGTTATTCCTAGTTACATGCGTATGGTAAGTTTTTCCGTCCGTCCCTTAAATTCAATGCATTTTTTGTTCAGAGAATCTTTAACAACTTAAACATATTGCAGATACAACTCCAGTTTTTTAAGATCATCAATACGATAACAGCCTAATTGTTAACATTGTGCAGTTGTGTTGATATAACATGAGGAATAAAAGGTAGTCACCTTGAGTTCGGGTAAACAGTCTCTTATATGGTGCATAAGAAGTCTGTTCAAAGTTTTAGCCAAGTATGGTGTCCCGTTTCTTGTAGCGATGGTAGGATACTTTCTCTGCAGATACGTCGCTTCGTCTTTCAGAGAGTCCTGATAACAGAAATATTTGAGTAACAAGGTGATAAATTAATGATATTGCATTTTTATTAAGTGACTTTACCGCAATCGATTTTTTATCAATAATGTCTTGCTGCGATCTGTTAACTACGCCAATGATTCCTAGTTTGACGGGGATCACACGCCCGCATAGGATGTCTATCGCGTCAGTGCCTGGAAAAGCAAAATGCATTTTTAGAGTTTGATATCTAAAAGGAGCCCATACTTGGGCGTCGCTATGGGGGGTAGGTAGGGGCAGCTGCAGGCTGGTTTTGACTGTACCTAAATACGATTCATACTTTTCACATCCATTATGTCATCGCCTGATAGTGAAATTATTCGGATTAGCCATAATGAAGCGTCGCCATTTCATGCTTTGTTATTGCTAAAACCACCATATCATTCAGATCTCATCATTGTACGATCCGGCTACTGACGTGTAGGCATATCGATTAAACAAGGTACCGAAAGCTTATAAACCTGAAGACTAATCCTAAAGATTAATATACTATACCCTAATATACATTTGATTTAACAAAAGCGTTGATTAATAACTTAATTGGATTTTCACGTATAATTTTGAACTGTAACTTGGTTAAAAATGTACCGTATACCGTATATGATACCGAACCCTTGTTGCATGAGTAAAACATTCGAACTCAGCCGGTTTATATATATCATTAAAATATGTTGTATTTACTCTACTGCACGGAAATTAGATCATCCGGTAAATGTCCAGTGACGTAAATCTTGCTTATTAAATACCAGTTTCCTTGTAACTACAATATTGCCCATTGGATACATAACATGCATGTGTCAGAGATTGACTTTCCATTTTTTATAAAAAATAGAAAAGCAAAATGAACTTGCCGTTGTAAAACATAAGCTCTGATCATAAACTAATTTGTTATCATATCATTCCTTACTCATAACACTAACATTATAATTATGCATGTAATAATTATACCTTTAGTTCCACTTGCAGCAAAATTAAAAATTCAGATAGACGTCATTAACCATATTTATGGGTTAATAGTTCCATACATTTTCCCACTATACTGCACTAGGCTAGCAGTATTGTAGCAATAATAATAAAAATAATAATAAAAGATATTTATTTAATAGTTTGCTTACAAATTCTACATAGGTACATAACAAATAATAAGTACAATCAAACTATCAAAAGGGAAAGCGACTCAGCTTATGCCTGCGCCTTGCAGAACAAAGTCCCTTGGTTAACAGACGCTATAGGTATCCCACTAATATCTTTGTTTGTGAAGATATTTGGTTGTTTTGTAAAGATGTTTAGCTGTTTATTGTTACTAAATCACGTCTAAACCGCTGAACCGATTTATAGATGAAATTCTGTATACAGATAGTTTGAGTCACGGAAACGAATACTACTCGGACAGAGTCGCAGGCAACAGCTAGTTTATCATATTTCCTTCTAAAACTGTTACACCATAAGTTCTAAGCCTTATTTTGCCCACTAATTCCATTTAGTATTTTTTTAGCTCTTCTGTTCATTTCCTCTTCATTTGGCGCCAACTAGAAGACAGATAGGGAATAATTCATACCTGCATCCATGAGATCAAGTTTAGTGACCACAGCCAAAGTTCTCCTTCCATCAGGATCCACATCTTTTGCCATTTTGATAGCCTCACTGGTCGCCATGTCTGTATTAGCAGCGGTCAAAGCCAAAATGATTGAGTTTGGATTTGCTACATACTTAATTATAAGGTTTCTGATTTGGTTTTCTATATCTTCAGGCTGGTCCCCGATGGGTACCTAGGAAAAGGAAAATGTATTATTATGATTAGCTAATTAATTTACAATCAAAATACATTAATATTTTTTGTTAATCTAACTAATTTACAAAATTCTCAGGTTAAAAATGTTTGTAACCAAACTCCTTCAAATCGAAACGGCTTGACCGAATTTTATGAAATTTTTGTATATAATGAAATTTTGGTAGGTCTAAGAATAAGACATAAACTATTTTTCATACTTCTACGCGGACGGAGTCGCGGATAACAGACAGCAGAGAGAAGAGGGTGGGTATTATTATAAAATTGCATCATCTGTGATAGTCAGAGGGCTGATAGCTTAATTTGCATTAATTGTGACAAATGTGACCAGAATATAGTTTTATTTTTACTTTCCACATACAACAGGGTTAATAATTGTTACAAATAAATCCTGCATTAACTAGTAATTAGTTTTTTGTATAATTTAACTAAATTTTGCCTCATAATCAACAGAGCTATTGCTCATATATTAGGAAATTATTTTTGATATTTTTCTCCATTTTAAAAAAAAGGTAAACAATATTGACATCCAAATATAAAATGTTCTCTTTTTAAAAATGAATAACTGTTAGTTATAAAAGCGTAATAATATAAATGGCCATTGCTTGTTGTTATTTAGTAGGTAAAAAGTAAAAATAATGTAATGGCCATACAGTTACTTGCAGATATTTATTATATTAGAGTAAATATACCTTTGTGATGCCCGGGAGATCCACAAGAGTAAGGTTGACTACTTTGGTAGAGAAAATCTTGAGATTGATTGGTTCTGGACATATGCCCTTGTTGCTGCCAGCCATGCGGTCTGTCTCTTTCTCTATCTCCTCTCTGATCTGTTCGAAGTCTGAATAGACCTTGTCTTTTGTGTGAAGGAATTTTCCCCATTCTTCTAAGTTTACAGTACCTGTAACAAAGAAAAGACTTTTAAAATATTTTTTAAAGCAGTGTTCTGCTTATATGCACTGATTGTTTATGTCACAGAGTACATATATAACAGAGACACCACCTAGTACAAGCAAATGGTATCACCCTAGTACTGGCTATTCAACTGGCTATTTTTCTTTCCTTCGATTTCCAATAGATGGCACCAGTGAGAACACAAATAACACGATACGTATTGCCATCTAGTGAGACACTAAGGATACGGTACACTGACAACAACCAACAAGCTCACCAAATGAGCCTAGACGACTAGAGATACGCATGATGTCTCTGTCTTATTTACGTCATTAGAAGAGAATGGCATGTTTCTCTCAAATAGTTTCGACGAATGTGAGCAAGCGCGGGGCAAGCCCAGCAAGCGCATTCCGGTTATTCGCCATCTAGCGTCACAATTGCAAAACACTATGAAAGCCTCATAGCTGAAATGTAGCCACATGTAGCCTATACTTTCGTATTCTCAATTTATTATTTTTATGGTGTTTCTTATCTTCAAATTAAGGAGTTGAATTAAGGTTGATGTGAAGTTGTGTTTATAAAATAAAGTCTAGTCTTTATTTTAATCTTAATATTTGTACTTAATTTGGCTTATTCACATTTTATAATTTACAAATGTTAATAGTAGTGCCATCTATTGCTGTTTTTTTGTATTAAATATAGCGTGTAGGGATTGGTAGGCCATGTTTATGTCAAAGTCAAGGTCAAAATATCTTTATTCTATTTAGGCTATAAAGAGCAATTATGAATGTCAAAAAAAAATCCACCACCTAATAAACTCTGAACATGGATATATTTTTTTAAAAGAAGCAAAAATGGTGGATTTTAAAGGAGAATACATATCTCAAAATAGGTGGCTGTAAAAATGTTGATCTTTTTGACTCAAATATGCAATGACAATGACATACATCCTTTCCATATTTGCAACACAATTTACATACATTCAGTCATGTTTTTATCATCCACTCCAATATATGTATGTTTGTATGTATAATTCTTTATTGTACATAAAACACATAACAAGTAACAGATTACAATGAGAAACAGATGTATAGAGAAGAAGAAGAGGCAAACTTATACCATAAAGGGATGTCCATCCATGGTACTGACTAGCTGACTATATTTAAAAAAGATAGTTTGATGAAGGGCAATAACAAAACAAAAAACTATGTTGTCAAATGACATAGTTCAACATTGTGTTTCAATAGAATACTATTTATAATATGAATGACATTACAAAACAACAGTTTACAGAATGTTGTGAAATAAAGTAAGTTGAAAAATGATAATGAATGACATTAGTAGACATTAAGGCAGACCCCAGACCTACTGACTCTGTTCTGATTACTTCTGATTCATTTCTATTTTCGAAGACTAAGATCAAAATAGAAACTGTGTTCATTATCACAAACATGAGGGCCAGCCAGAATATTCTGATTGGCAATACTGTAGATGGTTTGCTGACTGGGCATTCCTGCCAAACCGGGTCTGTAGAAGTGTCACAAGTGATACATTTTGTATTGCATTCTAGCCGTCCGGTTTAAATTCTTTCCTGTTCTAGATAGAATAGAATCGGTATGTCTGTGGCCGGTCTAAAAACCAGCCAACAGCATCCAAATTAGTTTGAATACCAACCTGATGAAAATAAAGAATTGGATAGCTGAGATATGGGGTTCCATGAAGCTGGCACTGTTGTCTGCAGTCTTAAGGCTATGTATAAATATAACAGTCAATTCTACACACTATCATAATTGACCAAAATGAAGGGTTTTACTGTTACCCCTGTTAAGTACCCTAAAGTAATAGTATAATTACTTGAGTTAAACTGTTATTGCATCCAGTTATCCTTAGTTTAGCCTGAATTTTTGAAGATTCCTATGACAGATTATGTAATGCTGTCTTTGTTTGTTTAGTCCAAATAAACAAAGTCATCATCACATTTATCTATCACATAGAATTTATCAATGAGTGATGAAACAAGCCCTCAACCAAGAAGTTTTGGCTAAAAATCTTATATCTAATTCAAGCTGTATTTGCTGGAAGTACTTTTTATGCACTATAATTTTCAGATATACCTACCTACTAAATTTCAAGTCTATCTAACACCTTTAAATCAGCAATTCTTGTATATACATAATCAGAATCTCGGAAACGGCTCCAACAATTTCGATGAAATTTGGTATGTGGGGGTTTTCAGGGATGAAAAATCAATCTAGCTCGGTTTTATCTCTGGGAAAACGCTTATTATCGAGTTTTAGCCTGAGCAAAGCTCGTTCGCCCAGGCACTTAGAGTACTATGAGTGAAACTTTAACTGCAAGATTAATTTAAATCAACTAATGCAAACAAACCAAATCAACAACAAATGGTAGACATTGTTAAGTGTAAAACTATCTAAAATAAAAAATCCTTATTTAACAAAAAGGCACAAAAGGTCTTGTAAGAAAACATTGAATAAAGGGCATACTGATCAAAAAAATTAAAATCAACACAAATAGATAACATACTTGTTAAGATCAATAATTTTCAATTCATGCTGACTTTATAACCTACATTGATGCCAACTAATAGCAAGCAGTTATTGAGATGATAGACACAATAGCACAATCATTGGATTATTATGTGTTGGCATTGAAGAATCACAAAGGCACAATAAAACCGATGTTGCATGACATAAAAATTGAAAACATTCTTTGTACCAAGATTTGCATTATCAACAAAGTCAGGGTTAAACAAGCCAATGAATTAAAAAATTAGGTCAATAACATTAAATGTTCTTTTTTCACATAAAAAGCAAAACACAAAACACAAGTCTAATTAGTCTTACAAATTATGAATATAGCAACTAGCTAGTGTACATAAATAAGGTACTGAGAGGCGTCCTTACCTTCTTCAGCAGATCGGTGTTCCTTGCTATCTTTGGGGCTGTATACTAGCTGTAAGATGAGGGGCCGCCGAGTAACGATGCCCGTACCACGGGGCAGAAACGAGCGCCCAACTAAACTCTCGATCACGGAACTCTTCCCTGAACTCTATCATTAAGGAAAAATAACTTTATTAATAAGTTATTAACTAACAAGATCATTGGAATGAAAAGAAAGTACAGTTTCGCATGCAGTGTTAGTAACGATGTCCGTTAATGAGACTGGACAATGGTCAATGACAGCAGTTAGCCAGTTCACTGAAATTAAATGGGGACAAAGAACTTTGTGACATAACAACCAATATCTTGAAGGCCAGGGCACATGGCTCTTTTATATCAATTTTTCAATTAAGTATCATTCACGTTGTTACGCAACAACAAGAAAAATATGTACCTGTGTTCCTAAAACTATGATTTGAGGTAACTGGATGGCATCTGCTCCGACCGTATTAAAAACGTCTTGTAATTTATTTATAACAGGTATAAGTGCTTCCATAATTAGCTAAAGGATTTAATACACTCAGGAAATGTAATTACGTTGTGATTTTAAGTTCAATAAAGACCGAAAATATTGTTCCAACGAACTTTTAGCAAAACACAATAACACGACCGGTAAAAATCGGCCATATTGATTTCAGAAATTTGACACAGGGTTGCTGTTGTGAAAAATATTTGTCTCCTTCTCCTGTTGGAGGACTTGGAGGT
This sequence comes from Choristoneura fumiferana, assembly GCF_025370935.1. NCBI lineage: Eukaryota > Metazoa > Arthropoda > Insecta > Lepidoptera > Tortricidae > Choristoneura > Choristoneura fumiferana. The sequence continues at coordinate 13,983,492 of NC_133473.1, forward strand.
ACACAGCGAAAGTTCACGCTATAACATCGTGTATCACCGCGCGTCACGAATAGAGGGCTTTATTGCTTTAAAGCGAACTCTATCGATCCCTTTACAACACAAAGAAGGATTAGATTCAATAGGTGGTGCCAGATAATAATAAAATAAAAAACAAAAATGTAACCAATCATACATAAACCCGGATTTTTAAACCCACGGACTGACAAGGAATTAGTTATTATCAATTGTGAGATGTAATTTTTTTTTCTGGGTAGTTAATGTTTTGCCCTATGGGCTAATGTGACAAATTTGTACGTTGCCCGTTTCAAAAAAAAAAAAAAAAAAAAATGTATAGTCTGTGCTCGCTTGCTATCCTATCTGTCAAAGTGCCAATGTCCTCCTCTATCTATCAAAATTGACTTGACAACTTCTTGACTGACAAGCCAGCCAGCCAAAGCCAGAAAATATTAAAAATCAAACCTTTAAATATTCTTCTTAAAAACTACCAATTCAATTTCTAAGACAATGCTTACTTTACAGGTCAGTTGTGTTTAATTCTTGCAAGGTTTTTTAATGTCTCAGAACGTTCACCATTACCTACAAAATTCATGTTACAGGAGACAAGCGTCGATGCTAGGCGGCATCCCAGTAATTTGAACTCGATAGAGTTCGGTCCGTGGCATATATCTTACGATATGAGCTGTATCCTGCCCAGCATGTGTTCAACGAAAGTTGTTTGCGAGAGGAATGATGATCAATTTTGCCAATTTTGTATGTAAGTATGCTATGCTATGCTGCTTGTTAGCAAGATTCTGGGCGGATTTTAAGATGCTTTATAAGGCAAGTAAGGCGTGAGATGAGAAAATTCGTTACTTATAGATTGAGACATTACCTACAATTTCATACTTTTTTCAGTAATTAGACTAATTTAGACAGTATTTATACCTGAAATAAAAATAAGTTTTTGAGAAAACTAAATATTATAGACACTTTCTTTATAGATTGACTTGATTATTGCATTGTCATTGAAGCTCTGTAATAAATGTACCAAGTTTCAAGTGAATCAAATCATTGGAAGTGAGTTTAATTGCAATAAAAAGATGTTAATTTTAAAAATAGGTAATTTTCGTTTACCTATTACTTTGCTTGATGATAGCATCAATGTTCAAGAATTTCCAAACAACCAAGAGGGAATAATGTTACAAGCACAAACAAAACAAATGTGGTAAGCAGTTTTTTCTGTTCATTGTGTAGCTGATATGCTTGCCACTAGGTTTACTTGATAACACATGTAATGAACAGAGAGAACACTTGACTCTAGGGGTGTGTAGTCATAGCTGGGCCTTTAAAATAACTAAGTTTCAAAAGTTTGCACACGAAGTAAAGTAAAAGTTGTGTACTTCATATTTTGTAATAGACTCATTAGAAGTTAAGCCACACTGCTTTAGCAGGCATGTTCTAAATTTAATTTGTAGTTTGCTTTTTAATCTGTGTAGTGGTAATTTTTTTTTTCAGATACTGTAAAGAGCTTAGCATCCCACATTTTCCTGACATGGTGTTTCCCAAGAACAATTTGTCATTGACACACCAAAATGGTGCTAAAATCAGTTTTAACCCTTTGGATGCTCTAAAACTTGTGGCTTGTACTGTTGACGCTATTGAGGTGTCTTGTGCTGAAGTGTGGCAAGAGGCTAGGTAAAAAGCTATTTAATTTATATTTTTAAATAGATGGTTACCTACTAGATAATACCTGTGACTTTAAACTCAAACCATCCAGATAGGCACAACCTATAAGTACTTTGTTTTTTTAGCATTAGAAAGAAAGTAAGCGATCTTGACATGTCTTTTTATTGAAGAAACATTTTGAAAAATAGGTCACAGCAAATATGTAACAAATAGCAAGGGCATATAATAATTTACATGCTCTTGGCATCATAAGTAATAGTTACTGTTTTTTCAAAAACGTTTTTCAATACAATGACTTGTCATATTGTTTACCCTTTTTCCAATGCTAAAAAAAAACAAAGTATAGGGCTTCTCAAGGCTAGAGTGAATAGGCTTTTACTGAATCAGTGTAATATGTACATCTTTTGGCTTCATCTACACTTTTCATCAGGTGAGATAGGTGTCAATGATGGGCCAGTTTTATGTAAAAGAAAAACATGAGTTTTTTTAGAAGCTTATATTTTAACAAGGCTTTAGTACACCAAATGTGACTATGTCAGCCTCATGGGGAACCTCAGATGCATGTTACACTCTCCCTTGTACCGAAACCTAGTCTCTGGATGCAAAGGCCCGTCTAATGAACTTGTATCACCATAGTTTCTTCTGAGTGGTCAGAGAGAGAATCAAAATCATAAGTTAAATTGAATTTCTAGGATTTTACTATATTTAGTTGAAATTTTGGAATTTTGGCTGTTGAACTTTATGGTACTTAACCACTGGACTTTTTTCTTTTTCTTCAACATAGTCAGGTTTTTGTTTTTAAAATTTATTTCTTATTTTTAATATTTGAATGAAGCTTGAATTTTTATTTTATTTAGACCAGATGCAACAAAGAAGAAAAAATCTTTTGACTGGACTTTTTCTACAAACTACCAGGGGACCCTGTCTGATAATATAATTGTAGAGCCCTCGGAGGAGGGTATTAATTTTGAATTGTTGAAGCAAAAAGATCAGATATTATTCTATCATGATTTAACATTGTTTGAGGATGAACTGCATGATCATGGAATATCCAAATTGTCAGTCAAAATTGTAAGTATTTTTTTTTTTTTTGTGTAATCATATACTTACACCTCTCCATTTCTTCCGTGGATGTCGTAAGAGGCGACTGAGGATATAGGTTAAGGTATACCGTAGACGACAGGCTAGCAACCTGTCACTATTGTACCATTTTCGTCAAACTTAAAACCTAAAATTGCTAAAAGTGGCTCCGAAGCAGTAACATTTCGTGTGCTCTGCCTACCCCATATTGGGAATACAGGCGTGATGTTTGTGAGTGTGTGTGTGTGTGTGTGTGTGTGATTCCTAGTTATGTTTGATAAAATCTGTTCAGCGGTTTTTGAGATGCTGAACTTTGAAATGACAATGTTGTCAACATTTTTTTTCCACTTTTCTAAGATTAGGTTATTTTTAAGTATTTTTATTTTACAGAGAGTAATGCCGACACATTGGTTTGTTCTTCTAAGATACTTCTTAAGAGTTGACGATGTGTTGGTACGATCAAATGAGACTAGATTGTTTCATATGGCAAACACCAACTATGTTATAAGAGAATATACTGTAAAAGAATCAAAAGCTGCAGATTTAAAGGTAGGTAATGAATTGTTGCAAAAATGTTAGAATGTCCCATCATAACCCTTAAACCGATCCTATTAACGCATTCACTGCCACCTGACTTGACTTGACTGACCACAGGTGCCACCGTCGCACATGTGCGTTCAAAATATATGAATAATTTTGACAGCGGCACTGGGGGGGTAGTTCCAAAAACGCATGTATGCGTCGGTGGCAGTGAATGAGTTAAAGTACCTACTGTAGTACAAATCAATTACCAAGTGCCAAGTGACAAATAGTTTTCAATAATTGGAATTATCATAAAATACAGTGAAATTTGTATCATGTTGCTAAACACATTATTCATTATAAATATTATAATTAGATATAAACCTATGTGGTCCATAAACGGCCTTAGTCCTGATAAGGGAAAAAAGTAAGTAATGCTATACCTAGTGCCATCCACAAAGACGCGTGACTTTGACAAAATTAGACATTAATGACATTGTAATAACAACCACGGCACGCGACATCGTGAATGACTCTACCTATAGGCAGGTTCTAAAATATATCCTTTAACTCTATACTATACATATGTTTGACTAAAATTTAATCTGTTCAAGTTACGATTATAAGTCGAGGATAGTGCACCGATTTTCCAAAGATTGGGTTCAATTCCCGAATCGAGTAAAAGTTTTTTTTTGAAATCTATGTATGCTTTTTTTCTTGTCGTTGAACAGAACTTTGTATCTCTTATAGTTACAGACTTGCCCATAATGATGTAGTGATGTATCTAAAGGTGTCACCCTGTGTACCGTAATATGAGCAAATAATTAAAACATGGATCATACTCGTCAAACTGAACAACATTAGTTCAGCGACTTTTAAAAATAATTACTTTTTTAATTTTTATTACACTTTTAAGTTTATTCGAAGAAGCAATGTAAAGCAAAATGCTTGAAGTTTGTGGCGTGACAGGCGACGTCAGTTAAAGGGTCCACGGAAAGAACATGTCTAGTCACCTTTTTTTAAATTGAGATTTTAATCTCAAAATGTAGAGCTCACAACGTACTATGACTTACCACTGAATTAAATAATCTGAAAGCAATATAAGATCTATTTTTTTATCTTTTAAATAAATCGTAACCATAGTAATTGTTGCGTACATTGATAGCAGTTTTTTTTGTAGCTTTTGATAGCAGTATATAATTGTAGTATATATGTACTGTGTGATAATTTGTATGAAAAAAAGAAAATTGAAAGACTCCATTATTTTTAAAAGTTGCTGAACTAGTTGTTCAGATTGACGAGGATGATCTATGTTTGAATTTTTTGCTCATATTACAGGCCACACCCAGTATAGTATAAATCAGTCTTATTAGAATACATCTCATTATTATGGTTTAGTCACATTTACTATTTATAATTTGTTTGAAGTAGTTTTTTTTTATTCAACTGAATGGCAAACGAGCAAGTGGGTCTCCTGATGGTAAGAGATCACCACCGCCCAAAAACGTCTGCAACCCCAGGGGTATTGCACATGCGTTGCCAACCTAGAGGCCTAAGATGGAATACCTCAAGTGCCAGTATTTTCACCGGCTGTCATACTCTCCACGCCAAAACACAATAGGGCAAGCACTGCTGCTTCACGGCAGAATTAGCGAGCAAGATGGTGGTAGCAATCCGGGTGGACCTTGCAGAAGGTCCTACCACCTACTATTTTACATGCTCTTCCAACATCATTTCCTGAGACTTAGTTCAAGCTTACATTTATCCACTTTAATTTCCATTCTGATCGTAGATTGGTAAAAGTTTTTGATAACGGAATTGTTTATGTTTCAGATCCCTACAGCACAAATGAAGGAGGCAGATGACGTCATTCCATTCATGCCTGTGAAAAAGAAAGTAGTTCACAAACTAATAGTAAATTCAGAGTCAAATTCTAGTTCATAGCGAGTCCACTTACAACTTTTCATTAATAATTCAGCAATAATAAGTTTAATATTAAGATGTACAGTAAAATAAAGTGTCTATGTCTCTATACAGAGGTTTTAATCAAATTTTACTAATAAGATTACTAACCTGCTCAATGATGTTCTAATAATTTTTAACCAATTGAAAAATTTTGATATGCACACTATCGAAATATTTTATTGATGAAGTGATGAAGATACTTTTTGTACTACTTCATCATTCTTGCTTTTGAGGTGGGAAAAATATTTTTCAGTAATCACCTGATTACTGTTACATGGTTCTATCTGTCTTAAACTTTTGATTATACTAGTACTAGTGTATCTGGTTCAATTAAGTTTCTAAGTACTCTTTAGACATAGCCACTTATCATTATCTAACATAGGTAGGTACTTTGCATAGATCGAAAGATAAAAATGATTTTTCATGATAATATTGGTAATCAATTAATTTATGTCGGCACAAGCCAATTGGAAAAGGATTAATGTACTGAAGTTTGAATATATTTGCAACAATGTAAGTTTATTTTATTTCATGTTGATTATGTAGTTTTTGCATGCAATTGGTCAAGGCGCTTTTAGATAAACAAAGGCCAATGTGATGATATACAAATTGTACAGATGTAGATATTATAGGTATATTTAAGCCATCGGGAAAACTCTAAAATACAATCAAGAAACAGTCAATGAAGTGACAGTCAATTACGGTATTAAATAATTGACATATTTCGCACCTTCAGAATTAAAGTGGCTTATGATGTATCTAGTTATTTTTGGTACAAAGTTTATTAACCCGTATTTATAGGTAGTGCCACGAGAGTTAAAGTGAATGATTACTTACAAAGCTACAAAAATAAAAGATTGTATAAAAGGACAACGAATGAAACAGTGACGTAGCTAGGTATGTAACTAAAAGCACTGGGGTAAAAAATAAACTAGGGCTCCAACTAACTATTTAAAGTCGTTTGTTCCGTATTCCGAATATTCCGAGTGTGGGAGGAATTTTCACTAGTTCAATTTATAGTTTGTATAAGTCAAGAGTCCGAGGGGCCCCCTGAGCTTTGGGTCCCCCGGGCACTGCCCCGTCTAGCCCTCCGCGCCACTGGAATGAAATGAATTAGTTAATGCTAAACCCTGCTGTCATTACATGA
>NC_133473.1:13989970-14229745 GCF_025370935.1 Choristoneura fumiferana
AAACATATACAGGGTGGATTTCGACGAGGGACCTTTGCGGAGATATTGCATTGTTTAAGTGATACACAGTCGATTTATAATGTTTAGAAACTTAAACAAAGTAAAAAAAAAAATACAAAATTCACTCATTTTTAACTGTGGTGATAACCCTATATTGCATCTGCACATAACGGCAAGATGGCTAGATTAAGGAATCGCCGTCGGAAAAACTCGGGATATTACGTTTATTTCCGAGAGTTTGTTGTCATCGATGTAATACGATACGAAAAAATACGAATATCAATTACTTTATTACAATTTTTACATACGGTGTTCAAATGTTCCTCCGTGTCTAATAATACACGCTGCAGCCCGTGCCCGAGTATGTATTTTGTAAGGGTGAAGGCGCGGGCACGTTTAAGAACTTTTAGTACTGCGGTATGACTTATTTCGAAATGTCGACCAGCTGATCTCGAACTTTTTCTTGGATTCCGCTCAAAATACCGCAGTATTCTTTCTTCAAGTCTAGCCGCAAGACGAATAACAGGTCCTCCACGTTGATCGTTCTTAGCTGTTCTTGGTACAATGGGCGTGAATGGGCTGATTGTTGGTGACACGATCACAAGCACGTAAAATTGTCCTACGACCTGTTGGGTGTGGTGGTGAATATGTTTCCCTGTAACGTCCTTTGGTAACGTCGTAAAGCTTCAACCGCATTATGATTGTAGCTTGCGTATAACATGAGCAAATTAAATATCCACGTGCATCTAACAAAGGCATTTTCATGTATAGGAAGCAAATGAAATGAACTTAAACGTCAATTTCATTTCAAACATCATATTTATGATATGTTTATGATCGATTTTTCAATCATGCAAAGAGTTTCGATAGTTGTAGAAAATGCGTTGGTTCTATCTCGGCTCGGCGAATGAAGAGTCCTATGACAACCTATTACTACAACTTTAGTGCAATATCCGTCAAATATTGGTAAGTATTCAATTTTTTGGCGATAACCAAAATAAAATAAAAAAAACAAGGACAGCCAATTGTATGAATTGCTGATCAACCAGGGAACAATTTCAATCATTCAAAATAATTTGATGAAGCGAGTTAACGAACTAAACCTTATCAGTTTAGGTAGGTAAACAGAGACATTTTATTTATGATGAAAGAGGTTACTATCTTCTTTAATTGTTTATGACGATTGAGTACATTCGAGTGAATGTCAGTGTCATGTCATGTCATGTGAGTTATTTGTTGTGGTTAGAATTATTAACTAAGAAATTGGATTCGCGCTGTCATCGTTCATCCACCATTACCTCTCATATTTCGTTTTCTAGGAATTTTTTATCGTACAACGGCAAAAACTACTAACACTGGCAAAATTGGCCCCGATGGACAGAGCCATATTTTAAGAAACAACAATAAGAAATACATAAATACTACGAGACAATCACCTCTGCAAATCCTGCAACGATTTTTTTAGCGTTGCACGAAGACCTAAAAATGGGCAAATGGCAACATATTAACGTAATATCCTGACGTCTAAAGATTGTTTACAAGTAAGAACATTGACCCAGCCACTAGGGTTGGCACAAAGTAGTTTTTGGTATGAATGTTTAAAAGGCTATAACTTGAAAACGGTAACATATATTTCCATAGTTTCTATGGGGAAATATAGTGCTAAGGTTGAACTATCTGCCAGTTCCGCAAGGCCCTCGTCGAAATCCACCCTGTATATTAAAATAAAATTGGAAACAATGACATTACAGATTACATGAAATTAGGTTTTGCACGGGAACAGTTTCACCGTACCTACTTGTTTTTGCAGATAGAGGTTACCCGTGTCACCTACACTAGGCTAGGCCTGTCCTGTAGGATGACACCGTTACAGTGATAACCTATTAAACTATTTAAATGTTAAAGAAAATGAATGAATGATGATGATGAATGTTATCGCTCGATAATCTTAAAAATATTGATGTCCAATTTAAGATTACATTGGTCATTGATAAATTGATTGATTATAATCTGTTACGCACTAGCTTTTACCCGCGGCTTTGCTCGCGTGAACCATAAACATTTCAAAGAAGCAAGCATTTAAGCAAGCATGCATTCAAGACTGCATTCAAGCATGCAAGCAAGGATGTAAGCAATCAAGCAAGCATGCATGCAAGTGAGCATGCAATCAAGCATGCAATAAGCATGCAAGCAAGCATCTAAGCAAGCATGCATTCAAGCATGCAAGCAAGCATATAGATAAACATGTATGCAAGCATGCAAGCTAGAATGCAAGCAAGCATGCAGATAATAGATCAAGCAAGCATACTCCGAAATGTGCAAGAAATAATGCATGCAAACAATAGATCACAAAGGTGCAAGCAATAATGCAAGCAAGCATGCAAGTTATTTAGTTCAAATTTTTTTAAACATTGTCTGAAAAAAAAACCACTTATTTCGTATCTCTATTGACGTGAAAGATCTAACATATACGAAATCTACATATTTGGGTTCGTCTTTGACGTCTCTAAAATCTGGTCGAAGGTTTTCATTTGAAAAAAACAGTTTTTTGGCCTAAAATTGTTTAACTTTGATGCCAAATATCTCGAAAACTGAAGTAAATATGGGATAACAAACATACTCACTCACTCGCAAACTTTCGCTTTTATAATATTAAGTATGATTAATCCACGCATTAAGAAGTAAATACGTTTCATTGGCAGCATACAGTCAAGGTCAATACCTACTGTGTATACGGCACAAAGCCGCATTGAGATGTAGGTATACAGACTTTATTGCTGTGGCGATAAGGTTGATGTATTTGCCTATACTTTTGCAATTTTGCGTGCTTCCATATTTGTGGCCTGGGCTGTATTTACTTTGTAATTGAACTTAGGCTTATGTTCCACCAAGCTACTTGTAATAACACGTGTAGATATCACTGACGGGAAGCAACACTGATGATTTTCAGGCAAAGAAGTTTTACTCTGCTAATTTATTGATGTTTATACTCGACAGGTACACAGGCGAAAGTTTACAAGTAGGCGACTGTGGTATAACATTTGCTAAAATTTCGGAAGATGAAGCTGGTACTTGGACATGCCACATGGGTCCAGGCAACCAAGTAGGCTTAGAAGTCACCGATAGTTTTAACGTGAGAGTCACAGGACCTTTAGCGGCTAATAGCAAAGAAATACAAACGAGCATCGGTGATACCGCCACTTTATATTGCCATACAGCCAATGGGATGAGGCCTTTGGATTACTGCCGATTTAGGACGCCTCGTGCGGTCGGAATGAGCATTGATGCTACTATTACGGAAGAAAAGTAAGCATATTGTTTTTTTTCGTAAGTAGTTAAAACCAGGGTTACTTTAGGAAATTTTGAGGCTACTTTGATAGATTTAAAATGGTTATAAAAACGCAAATATTCATGGCTCGATTGAGCAAATGAAGTAAAAAGTTAAGTAATTTATGAAGGTAGGTATTGAACTGCCACATATGGTCTAAAAAAATAAAGACCAAGTAGTCCCTGTATTTTAAAGTAACCCCGTTTCACGGTAACTTTTGACAGCTATAGTTCCAAGTCAATCCAAGTGTTTTAAATTGTTTTCGAATGACATTTTAGTTTTGCTTTTATAATGACTAATCTAGATCACGCACTACTGTCGTAGTTGTGTATGATAGTATCTAAAGATGCCAAGTTTCAAGTCAACCAATTCAACTCAATAAATCAATAGTTTTACCTTATCTTTGTCTGCGCATCTAACTCCTACGAGACTTAATAATAATAAATGTTAGGTATGTTCGTGTTTGTGGTCGCGTAGATCGGAAACAATAGAAGTTTTATTGTTATGAATTCTAACGCCATAGTAACATATATATTTGAAGACACAGAGTTGGCTGATATTTAATTAAGTTAAAAGAAGATATAGGAAGAATAAATAAACTTTTATTTACAGCGCAATACTCAATCGCTACTATTTTACGCCTGGTCGAGATTTAGACTATGGAGATTGTTCGTTGACGATACGTTCAGTGCAACAAGAGGACATTGGTGTTTGGACATGCGCAGCTTTGGTCCACCAAGATATCGCTGAAGCCAGAGATACAATTACTGTTTCCATTGGAGGTAAGTGTTTCTAGATTTTCAAGGAGAAGGCGTAAACAGTACTTGTCTATAGATCATGTTAAATTCATCTAAATCAAAATGTCAACGTTCAAAAATTACATGTGCACATTAAAATAAAATAAAAAAACTTAAAAGTAACACAAAGTTAAACCCTATTATTTATAAAATATATCCACCAATTATCCTAATTGTATACATACTTTGAAAGATTAGTCTAACATTCCTACTTCTTGATATCCTATATGTACAGTCGCTGGTACTTATTATAAAAACAAAATAAAGCCTTAAAAAATACCTCGCTAAGTTCTATACGTAAATGCTTTAATTGTCAAATCCAATATTTTTGTCCTTGACTACAAATCTTGGAGCAATGTAAATTAGCAGATCTCTGGGGTCTCTGGGTCGCAAAATCACTTGCACTTTAATAAGAGGCAAGATTTCAATAGCTAATATCACTTATTTCTTCAGGTGCGCCATCCAGTACTCGAACTTTATCACAAGCTGGCATAGCGGGGATGGTGATCGGTCTAATCGGGCTTCTGGGGTCTTGGCTGGAGTCGTGTGGTTCCAGAGACACAAGTTCTTCCCCGTGAGATCCAACAGAAGCACAGATCCTAACATCACGTTCACACGAACCATTTCAACAGGCGGGAGTATTAGCTCTAGCAATAGCAGTGGCCCCGAATTTGAAGTTCAGATACGCAATATGGATCCTTCGCCCCCACAATAAGAGTCCAAGTAATAATCTAATCACAGGAATGAGGGCCAAAAGACAGGCGAAACATGGCTAGATAGCGTTAGCATCGTGAGGTTTTTTTGAAGTTCTGGTCTTGCTTGCAATTGGCTAATAACTTATAAGTAAATAACTAAATGAGCATGGGCTCATTGCAATGGTGCAAGCAAGACCGTTACCATCCGTAACGTCAAAAAAACATCACGATACTTACGCCATCTAGCGATATTTCGCCTAGCGTTTAGCCCTCATTAGATCGTTGGCACCAATCTCTACTTACTTACTTCGACTTACGAACTTATCCGACAAAATAGGATGGAGAAACATTATTCAATAGATCAGTAGGTAAAAACACGTATCTAATTCGCCTAAAAATAATGGAGCTGCACTACCCGACCAAGCTAAGTTTTCACCTCGCGTCTTAACAAGAACAGTTCAAAAATTTAAATTTCAACAAATAGGAGACGTAAATTCGTAAGACGCGTAGCGGCGACTAAGATGCTAACCGTACTGACGCGACAGGGCGATCGCGGGCAGGTGAGCTGGGAAGCGGGCGGAATTTCGCATTCCAACGAGGTGCAAACTTAGCTTGGTCGGAATATAATGAGGATCATTAAAATTGTAGGGTAGTTGTGTGGCTGTGGACGTGCAATTAAAATACTCAGTAGGTCGAGATTCAATAAGGTTGGAAGTTTTGGCTTTGGTTGTATGTTAGACATAAGTATAAAAGGTAAAACTCGATGACGAAAAAAGCGAAGCGAAGCTTATATCGATATAAGGTCTGTGCCCATAACACTCACTGCGAAGACGAGTCCAATGATTCTTTGTTTATTATTTTTATTTATTATATTCCGTAGCAGACGAGGTATATAGGGAAATATCACATATTTAGGCGATAATTAATTATATTGAAATTCTTACAAATAAATAGTACAATCAATAAAATTGAAGCAACTTTTATTACCTTCATCGTAAAAAACACGTTTTTATACAATATGTACAAAGGTTCTTCACAAAGAAATCTTAATTCACTAATCGAGTCATGTGCCGAAAAGCTATAATTAATTATGATTGATCTAATTATAATATGATTGGTTTTTTGGGAGTATTTTTGTATTTTTTATTTCAACTCCAAATTTGTTATTTTTACGGGTATCTTGTGAAACCATATCGAAAATGGTCTCTTTTTCTGGTTTTTCTGTGCATCCATGTCTCAGTTTGTATTTTCGATTTGCTACTTATAATAATTATCGGCGTTCATAATCACATTCACGTTATGCTGAAATAAGTCGGATGCATAATTACATCAAGATCTCCGAAATCTTTTAATGGGTTACAATTTATCGTGTACATTATTACATTACATCGTGGGTGTAGGTACATTATATCGTTACAAAAATAATTTAGTTGACAAAAGTATGCTAGTAATAAATTATGTGCGAACAATTATTATCCTTTCAGCTTTGGGTAAGTATATTTGATAATACGATGCACTGAGACCTACATTTTTCTAATGTTTGTGTACAGTCAGTCAATTTAAGCCCTAGGCCACCGTAATGATTTGATTTGTTTATAACAATGCTTATCATTGTTTTCGTACAACGTTATTTGTACTTTAACAAGTCATAGTTTTATCATTTGATAAATCCATATCAAATCTATCTAAATATTCTATCAAAAAGGTATCTCGTTAAAAATAACTTCGGTACCAACAAAGGTTAATCGTAATAATTAAGTAGTCTTATTATTTTGACAATGCTTTAGTCAACCGGTTTGTATCCAAGCACGATCTGGTCGATGGTGACTTTGTTGAAGAATTTGTTGATGGCCTTGACACAGGTGCGGACGATTTGTTTGATTACTGGAGGTGCGAGGTCGTCCATTAGTTGCTGCCAGTTCTGGTTTGCGAACTCGTGAGTGGCGTCCGCTGTAATAAAAATAGTAAATTGATTACATATGCAAATGATTAGTAATATAAATCGTCGAATTGTTGTGAATTCGTGGGGCACAGTTTTTGAGCTTTTATGTGGGATATCTGTGGCATTATAAATATCCTTCAATTATAACAGAAACTTAACAGAGTGTTGAAACAGGGTCGATCGGTCTGTTACAAAATGTCACTAAAAATGTTACATATGATTCAAAGAAAGAAAGATGCGTTCTTGCGTTGGGCAAATATATAGGTTGTAATCCTTGAAATAATTTACTATCAAATGAATTTAGAATTATTTGTTTTCGACAAAGTACCCAAAGCTACGTTGTTAACCCTGTGCATTCTTTACAGAAGGTAAAATTGGACATGACTAAATTTGTATTATTTATTTCTCGGATCAGAGAACGCTTCGGTATCCTAAAGATGAAGGTAATTGATGATTGCATTGATCGTGTACGCCCACCTTGATTTCCGTGTATATGTTCATTGTATCGACCGACAATTTAAAACCTTCATCTTGAAAAGCTGTTAGTTTATACAGTGAAGCGACGATAATTTAACGAACTTTCAGCCCGGCCCTTGCCCGGCCACGACAATACGCGTGATCGGCGGCGCGGCGAACGTTTTCTCTGTTCATATACAGCATAGAATAGAAATAATAGGGTTTGAGAATAGGACGGACTCATCTGCTGTTCCCATGGGTGTCGTAAAAGGCGACTAAAGTCGCACTCACATTTAGGACGCTGTTATGCAATTGTGTGTCAACCCTGATTAATTCTGCAATACAATGTCAACCCATAAAATTAAGAGTTGACATTGAGGTTCAACTGATCCTTAACAGACAACGACCAGTCAAGAGGGTAGCGACTTCTCAATCGCAGAAGAATGCATAGACGCTCGGCGCTCATGGATTTTTGGCAGCACATGCAATGAACAGAAAAAAAACTGGCCGCATCGTCATTCGTGCGTACATACCTGGTCATTACCGAATCGTTCGTTAGTGTTTCAATAGGACTTCAAATAGTAAGGGCTTGCACATACCTACATGCAATTTTTGCAACGACTAAATGACTAAACTGTTTAATCGATGCAAAAGTTGTATGTATGCGTTAGCCCTAAGAGTACGTCAAAAGGCACCTGTAATGACTCATAATATGCATGTTTTGTGAGCTTCATTTTTATTCCGCACTTGAATACATGAGCTCAGTGTATCGGTAATTTTGTGAATCGGAATTCCGGCGCATCCCAGATTATTTATTTGTATTATGATGTAATATCATATGAATTACAGGGTATTGTGAAATGTGTTAAAAGATGTCTAAGGTTGTATGTACTTACATACCTATAACTCGCACAATAACAGCTGACTAGGTTTAGTTTACGATTATCCCTGTATTGTTGTTCGCTCTGTACCTACTCGTAATACTAGAAGAACAATGCTAGTTCTCAATAAATGTATAATTATAGGTGAACTGAACTTACCCAACTGTTTGTTTCCATTGAATAGGTTCTTAAAAGCAAACGTCGTCTTCTCGATCTGATAGTTGTAGTTCGGTGTGACCAGTTTGAAATGTTCGCCTTTTGCGTCATTGACGTGGGTTAGCTTGCTTTTGATTTCCACTTTGATGTTATCTGGAAAGGGGAAGCAGATGGGTATGAGTTTTCAAACAACGCACCTTTAGACACCAGTGGCGTGGAGTAAATATTTACGCTAGGCATTAGGCAACCCAGAGAGTAAGAGAAGCGTGAGTTTGGCTTGTTTTTTGGTGTTACAGCTTTTACATAATATACTGACTTTGGAGGTAAAATCTACACATGATTATAGGTAGAGTCATTCACGATGACGCGTGCCGTGGTTCTTATTACAATGTCATTAACATTAATGGCTATTTTTGTCAAAATCACGCGTCTTCGTGGATGGCACTAGGTATACCTACTGCTACAGTGGCAGTGATAATGAGAGGGTATGTGGGTACATCAGTTTGAGCACCACAACCGCTAATTCTTTTCGGCTGTTGACTTAAGACATGCCTAGGTAGACATGCTAGGTACTCGTGCTAGTTTGTGGGATTTAAGGTTTTAGAGAGATGTTTGTCAAACTAAACCAATAAGCGTGAAGACCAAAAAGTTATAAGACCACCTTAATTGGTCGGTACAGTCGAAGGCATAATTAATATCTATACAGCCATAGCGTTAATTATTATATTAATATCTAATTTAATTATAGCATAAAAGTTAATTATTACAGTATAATGGTATATAGATTTATTTTTGACGCCTTGGTAACGTACATTAGGTAGGTACAATTTGTGTGGTCAATTTTCGTGTCACAGCGGACGGAGACTTCAAACTAATTTTAACTACCGGCGTTAAGCTACATTTTGAACTTGAACTCCACTCAATAATCTGCTGTATGATATTTCAGAACCATTTGAAGAAATCTTGGAACAAACATTCAATCATCACACAATGTCTGCCCCTACCGGGATTCGAACCCGCGACCTCAACTACCTACTCAATAAACAGGGCCACTAGCCTATGCGATCGTGACTCGTATATTTGAAAACTAGTAGATTCTATCAGTTAAGTATTTACCAATCTATGCGTACTTTTGATGCTTTTTTTTAACGGTTGAGACGTCCGAAAATATTTGCATTGGGTAAGTACTCTGCATTTTTATTAGGTGGCAAAACCCACGACGTTGATATACTTGATATACCTACACTTACATCTTCTGATGTGTTGTGTTTAATTACATCTTCTGATGTGTTGTTAAAGCAACAAACTAGGCAAGGATATAAACTTAAACCGACTACTGGTAAAAAATTTCAAACTCTACCAAAACTCAATCAAATCAAATCAAAACTGAGAAGAACAAAACCTTGTAATTTTGAGGACTTTCGGAGCTCGTAACTTCTCAAATATTCGCTTAACACCTTCCCAGTCCGGGTGACCCTAATGTGTGTTTAAGGAGCTTTATTTCAGGAGTCCGTGCTTCACCATGGGTTCACAACTTCAAACTGTCCCCAAAGAAAGTAGAAGCACGCTTACACGTGACTTTGACAAAATAAATCATTTCATATGGGGACATTGAATGTGTTAAAAGAAATCTCTTACCGCATTTGATAGTACTATCTCCATGTCCTTGCACAGGCAGAATTAAGATGCGTCCATCGATGGCGTATTGTCCAGTGACGCTCATATTGGCTATGAATGTTAGCGAGAACTTCTCTTCGTCTATGTCCACTCTGAAACAATTACATAAAAGTTATCTCCTAATATTTTCACGAATAAAATTTTTAAATCACTCACTAGCCCATCTTTAACCTATCGGGGACCCTGGGCTCTTGAGGGGAATAGGGCCAAGATTTGTATCCCCCTCGCAATGTGTGAACTTGGGATAAACTATTAGGTACGTAAGGTACCTACTCGTCGCTGTCCCAATAGTTGGCATCTTTAATCTTATGTCATTAGCAATAGAGGTGACAGCAGAGTGACGTCTATTGGGAATTAGCATGTCGAGCACTCGTACGTTTACCTTACAGTCTGAACTCCGAAAGTATTTTTTTTACAGTCACGAGTCAAGAGCCCAGAATGCCAAGTTCGAAAAAGGGGCATGATCGTGATGAGTAGTTGTAGAAAAACTATATAGGTTGATTTTGAAGTGCAAGAGAAAATTATCGCTGTCAGAGTTAAAGTTAAAATATCTTTATTAAATTTTGGCTAAAGGTACATAGGCGTTTCACCAGAGATGTGCGAGGATAGGTATGTTGCGAGAATTGTGTTTCTCATGCATGAACCAATAGAAATTAACCTATCCTATCTCTATACTTGGTTTGGATAGGTGTTTAACTAAATGTAAACAAACTTCAGCTGTCAGATTTGATACATTCAGGGATTTAAAACATTTTACTTATCTATCATTGTAATGCAAACTAGATTAGTGTATTTCAATACAGAAATGTAAATGTTTAGATAGTTTAATGGGTGAATTTCAATGTTTAAGACGCCAATTGACGTTGTTTTGTTTACATCTAAATGTAACTAATTAAATACCTATCGAAACCAAGTATTTATTTATTTGTTTATTTATTGATATACAAACAGTGTTTACACAGGAAATAACATTAGATTTACAATGGTTCTTATACTATATGTAACACTAACAATAGGTATATACAGCGCTCAACGTTTATGTGAATAGATTAAATAGTATTTTAGATTCATCATCCCAGCCTATATACGTCCCACTGCTGGGCACAGGCCTCCTCTCAGAACAAGAGGGCTTGGGCCATAGTTCCCACGCGAACCCAGTGCGGATTGGGAACTTCACACGCACCACGCATGATATTTTAAAACCTGAGCAAAATGGGTTCAGAAAGAAAAAATCAACAACATTAGCATGCTTCAAACTAAACAATAAAATAACGGAATGCATTGACAACAGTGTACCGATAGGAGTGCTATTTCTTGATATGTCCAAGGCCTTTGACACCGTATGTCACAGGAGCCTACTGGATAAACTAGATAAGCAGGGGATACGAGGACCTGCTTATAATTGGCTTAAGAGTTACCTACACGAACGAAAACAATATACTCAAATAGATAAAATAGAAAATAACAGTCTCACTTCTTTTAAATCTAGATGCAAAATA
This sequence comes from Choristoneura fumiferana, assembly GCF_025370935.1. NCBI lineage: Eukaryota > Metazoa > Arthropoda > Insecta > Lepidoptera > Tortricidae > Choristoneura > Choristoneura fumiferana. The sequence continues at coordinate 14,001,402 of NC_133473.1, forward strand.
AATTCATATGGCGTGCCTCAAGGCAGTATCCTGGGGCCATTATTGTTTATTGTCTATATTAATGATCTGACTGAATCAACTAGGCATGACTGTATCTTATTTGCAGATGATACAACAGTAGTAGTTAAGGGTACAGATCCAAATAAATTTCAATATGACTTAAATACAGCACTAAAGGATGTGATCAGTTGGTTGAACAATAATAATTTAAAAATAAACTTAAATAAAACCAAATTCATGCAGTTCTTATCATACAAGGGTAAAACACAAAAACTAGTTATCAAACATAATGACATCGGTATTGAGGAAGTAAAAAGCGCGGTATTTTTGGGTATAACTCTAGACTGTCATTGTAACTGGAAGGAACATGTTGAAGGAGTATGTAAAAAGATTGGTAAATTCGTATTTGCATTGTGGCGAATTAAACAAACTGTATCGGAAAAAACAGCTCTAATGGCCTATCACGGCTACATTCAATCAGTTTTGAGATACGGCATACTTATGTGGGGAAACTCTGTTGATGCAGACCGGGCTTTTGTAGCACAAAAAAATGCGTCAGAACGATAGGCGGGATTGGGTATCGAGAAACATGTAAAACTCTATTTATTAAACTTAATTTACTTACGGTACCCTGTCTCTACATATACGAGGCCGCTATATTGTAAAACTCAATACTGAGCTGTTCCTCTCGGCAGACAAGCCAACAAATAGACCCCATAGACGATACCAATTAGTACTACCTAAACATAGATTGGTTCTAAGGAAAAAAAGTGCATACTATATGTGTATTAAAATTTATAATAAAATTCCTGCTACATATAAAACATTATCCAATACCGAATTTAAGGCGAAACTGTACAAATTCTTATGTAATGCCTGCTTTTACAGCATTGATGAATTTTTTAGCTATAAGTTTTGATTTGACATTTAAATACATAAAATTTAGAAATTTATTGTAATGATGAGTATAATGATAAAAATATAATAATATTACAATTAAAATTAAGTTCTACCCAATTGTATTCCAAATATACTTGACATGTATGGTTGCTGTTAAATTTAAATGATGACGGCAATTCTATGCTATTTTGACACTTTAATCTACTGTTCTGTCTTCAATCTCTAATTTTCACATGCCTGATGGCCGAACATATTACGGATCGCTAATAATACTGTACCTACCTTATGTATATGTACCATATGTTCTGTGAATAAAATATTCATTCATTCATTCATTCATTCATACCATTGAATTGCTTCGCAGGTTTGTGCAGGTTTCCTCACGATGTTTTCCTTCACCGCAAATGTAATTCCGCACATGAATTTCGAAAAACTCAGAGGTGCGAGCCGGGGTTTGAACCCACGACCCTCTGTTTGAGAGGCGATAGGTTAAACCACTAGGCCACCACGGCTCTTTAGATTACATTTTAAGTATAGTCTAGTAGAAACAGCTCAGCTTATTTCAATTTCACAACTTGCAGCAATTTTTAAGCCAAATGCCGGAGTACTTATAGACATCGAAGGCGCACAAACGCGGTCGATAATAGTCTTGTGCCTACTTCCTTTTTGTTCCATAGAGCTGATACTACTATTCTTTTGCTCCGGTTCCTACATATTATATATGTTTAGGCGTTAACCGCATTAATTAGATAGGTACCTAATATGTTTAGGCGGCAGGTAACCAGAATTAATTGAATAATTCATGTGTTAACTAATTTAAATACCTACGTAGCCTTATCCGAGCTGGTTGGGGATTTAGTTTTTTTTGTTGGTTAAAACTATAAATAGGCATTGGCACGTGTAGTGTATCTAACATCACATCACATATAATCACATGTTATTGTAGGAAATATCATTGGATAATTTGTTACCCTAATATATATATACCTACTAGGCAATGGTTAATAACAATAAATCATTTAGTTCAAGCCACGAGAGCACATAACATTTTGTTGCTTACTATACAAATACAATAAAAAACATACACTTAACGTCACGCCTGTGTTCCCAATGGGGTAGGCAGAGCACACGAAACGTTACCGCTTCGAAGCCACTTTTAGCAATTTTGGATTTTAAATTTGACTAAAACAAGACAAGTTTGACAAGAAAAAAAATCAACAATAATAATGGATTTATGATCAAACTAGCCGTTACCCGCGACTCCGTTCGCATAGAATTCGGTTTTCACTATTCCGCGGGAACTTTGCAATTTTCCAGGACAAAGACTATCCTATGTCCTTCCCCAGCCCAGGACGCAAGCTATCTGTATACCTATTAGTATAGCTATTTCATCTTAATCGGTTCAGCAGTTTAGACGTGATGAAGTAACAAAGAAACAAACAGACTTACAAACTTTCGCATTTATAATATTAGTGCGATTAAAACCTAAAAAAATAAAGAAAATAATTTGTCAATAAATAAGTAATTGCATAAGTAATACAAAGATAGAACAGTCGTGTATATAAACGTTCGTTGTCAACATACGGGGATTCGAGCGGGACCTCTAGTTTCATAGCCAGGGTCAGTAAATCAATAGGCTGTCCGGCCCGGCCCGGTCTTTAAAAAAGTAAATAAGATTAGATGGAAAATTAAAAGAGCCGATACCTAAACAACACGGGTCGCTTACGGGCAGTCCCTCATAGAATGGCATTAGCGGGAAAAAACCCGCGCGTTATAGGGCCCAAATACTATGAACACCTACCCTCACACCTAAAAAGCGAAAAGAACGATGAAACGTTTAGCCGTCGACTAAAAGACCTTTTGTTGGAAAAAGCGTTTTATTCCGTAAATGAATTTATGAATCTGACATTTTAATTTTATTGTTTAAATTGTTATTATTATTTCTTGTTTTTATTTTATTGTTTTTACATTGACATTTAAATTGTTACTCAATTATTAATCTTTACATATCCTTGACATTTATTCTTTATATACATTTCAATGTGTTTTCAGTCTGACGATCCCTTGAGGAGAACCAGTCTAATTTAAATTGTTTACATTCACATGACATGCTTAGAATTTTATTTTTTATAATTATTACTAATCATATTACCTTTGACGATTTCAATACAAATTCTTATAACTGACATTTATGTAAATTATAATGTAATGATGTATTGAATGAATAAATAAACTAAACTAAACTAAACTAAAACCTACCCTAAAACTAACCTAAACAAATAGTGCATTCCTAACTAATGACGCATTCCTAAATAAATAGCGCACAATATTGTTAAAGGTTTAGCCCTCGAACTACGGAAGAACGTCATGTTCATGTCATGTTCATGGCTGAATTACCTCAAGTTTGTATGAAAAAGATTCACACAAATATGCAAATTCTTCCACAGGGTCACATAAGTCAGATGTGGGGTCTACACGAGCTCCTCATTACTAGCCAATCATAATATTGCTAAACAATTATTTGCACACAATGTGCGCATTTACCGGGCGCTTAACAATACGATCCGAGGCTGGTGCACCAGAGACGTTCGAGGAAAACCACGTTTTTTTCTGTTTCGTGTTGAAAACCTACCAATAATCCTAATATAATAATCTCCTTGCTCATCGCAGCTTTGGAAGAATAGCGAGTGAAGTTTTATATATAGAAGAAAAAAATATGGTACGCAACCTCGCAACTCTAATCTATATTTGACTTCGAAAAAAAAGTTTAACGGCCATGTTTCTTTCGACGCTGGTTACCACTATAAAGTGACTGTAAAAGAGCACTTTGCGGCCTACTTAAAGAATAATAGTTTTGATTTGTATTTAATACACACTAAATATCCACAGCCTGGCTACATTATTCGCTACATTCGCTTATATTAGCTATATAGGTACGCGGGACAAGAGGAGATAAGAGGACAGAGACGGAGGAAATAAGCAAGCAAGATCCTGAAACAGTTAAATAGAAGGACCCTAACAAGTTTTGATACCTACAGGACCCACCTGGGGCAAGCTACGTGCATCCCACTACACATCTTCGCGTCTCTCCTCTTCCTAGCACATCTCTGTTGTATGCGTAGCCTTATAATTGATTGATTGAATGATTGATTGGTGGAACTGGTATTGGTTTGGTATCAGATCACCTCTCGTGTCATGAGTTAATTATCGATATCAGGATAAGTACTATTATTGCGCAAAATTCCTCTAAGAAAAAAGACTCAGATTGCATGTCATCAGGTTATTTTGTTAATATTCTTGTTTCTTTAGGTACCGATATTTTAAATACAAAGGTAACTCTGTTAGTCTGTTACCTCTTCACGCTCTAACTGTTGAAATAATTTAAATGAAATTTGGTATAGATTAGGTAAAGGAAGAGATATGTAAGTTTAGACCTTAAGTGCACTTTCGTTTTGCACGCACTGCAGTTAAACGTGTGCGGTTTGAGCGCACCGTTTCTTTCACAAGCGATATTCTGAAGAGGGATGGCGCACTAAAAGCGTTAGTGTTTAATCATTATAAAATAAACATCTGCATTTTTTTTGATGATACAGGCAGGTAACCATTTTCTGTATGAACTTGCATAATAATAATCCTTCTTACAATTATCCCGATTATTGCTTGCGAATGTAATGATAGAATGATACGGCACCTTTGACCGTTCATTATAAAGATGCGCCTAATAATGATAAAGACCATGAATACAGGAATTATCGTACAATACTTAATTATCTACAATTTCTGCGCATTTATTTCAATATGTGATATTTATGTGTTCTCGAAAAACAAGTTAGTTCCGCGCTTAGCGGCCCGGCCAAGGTTACGCGCGCCCAGCCCAGCAGGGCTACTACGAAATCCCAAAATCGAAGTTCGTCTCGTACCGTCCCTCTCACTCTCGTATTAAATAATATAAGCGGCAGCGGGACGGTAGGATATGAACTTCGATTTTCGAGTTTCGTAGTAGCCCAGCTGTACTACGAAGTGCAAAATTCGAACTTCTTATCTTGCCGTCCAGATGGCGCAAATGTTATTTAATACGAGTACGAGAGTGAGTGGTATCCCTCTCACTTTAGAAATTTGAAAATCAATACGATACGATAGTACGATACGTAGAAGCCCCGCTGTTCATTACGTGTGTTGCCAGGTTACAAATGCGGCGAGCGTGTCGGCTGAGCAATGCATTGAGAAAATTTATAAAAAAATATAGTTGAATCCCGAAAGAACAAAAAAATAAATCTCTGTAGCTTAAAAGATTTCGTAATAATAAACAAAAATCACTTAAAAATATATTATTATGTTATAAAACTAAAAAGATAAATTTTAATCTCGTCAACTTTCATCGCGTAAAACGGAACTCTATTTCAATAGAGTTTGACTTTGCTTATCGGCCGAATCGACCCAATCTTGTCAAATCGTTTGACTCGCATCATCTGTCAATAGTACGAGAGCGAAGGTCCTTAAATGCGTCTTTGTATCGAGTGTTTCGTATTGTTTGATGTTTTGAACTGTTACTTTGTTATTCAATTTTGTTATTACGGTTTTTGTTAATTTTTTTACCGTTACCTATTAGTTTTGATAAAGTGCCAAAGAAGATCGCATGGTTTGTGAGATCCCGATAGACAAGCAAAAACACTTGCTACGCGGGTGAAGCCGCAGGCAAAAATCTAGTTAAAAATATAAACTATCACTAATAAAATCGATTACACACCCTTAGCATATTTAATCGAGAATCGCAATAAATCGATTTGAGTTTACATTGTCACAACCCTTTAATTGCTTAATGACATGTGTACCGTACCCATTTTATCCGAAAAGTACTATAGTCCCTTGTTGAACAATCTACTATTATAAGCTTCGCTCGCGAAAACCTTTAAATCTGACAGTTGAATTGAAATGCCCAGATTCAATTATGTAATGAGGGCTATCGTTTTTTGTCTCACTAGATGGCGCACTGTTTCGTGAGGTTTTTAAGTATGGCTTTTAAAGTCTGTTATTACGGGCGTAAAAACAAAGTTTATATTAAAATCATATTTAATACACCTTAAAACCGTACCATAAAATTATCGAGCATGCCACAGTGTTGCATAGTCCCCGTTTTGTTCGGAAAAAAGGGAGGACAAAGGTTTCCGAAAGACAAAACTGTCTCAAAACACGGACATTCATTGCCCCGGAACGCATATTTGCCATAACTAATTTCAGATATTGCAAAATATTCACAAAATTATTCTAATTATAAATAAACCCGCGTACGCGTAGCTCACCCAAAAACTATGAGATTTGACATTTCGGAGACCTCACGCTACACTAGCGCCTCTAGTGGCGAATTCATACGCGATAGCCCTCATTGGATTGGGAATATTTCAATGGGTATTTAAAAAAAATACAAAAAAACACATCGCACTAAATACTGTCAAGTGTAAAAATATGAACTTATTCAAAGTTTCAAAAATAAATACAACCGACTCATATTCCGACGCAATAAGACCGCAGTAACATATTTTTGAGTGGTTCAAATATATACTTATTTTTGCACTTGACTGTACCTAACTACCTACTAGAAATATCCACGAGGAAGTCGATTTCCAATGGGAAAATGTTGAATATAAAAATAGCTCAATCACAATGGTTATCGATTGCAGAGAAAAGATGAATCATTCAAAGGGAAACAAATCTGTAACACGGCTAACCATGGCCTTATCTCGCCTTACCTTGTTCAGTCTACATAAGTAACCTAACCAACAGTTAGTTGGAAAACCCCGATTTTGTCACTTCAAAGTTCAATATCTCAAAAACGGCTGAATATCTCAGAACCATCGCTAGTAAACCGGCTTTCAAATAAAAAAAACCGCATTCAAATCGGTGCACCCGTTTAAGAGCTACGGTGCCACAGACACAGACAGACACACAGACAAACTTATAACACCCCTCTTTTTGCGTCGGGGGTTAAAAACAGGCGTGAGCGAGAGGGAACAATTGTTTTACTCGTCTCGCGGTTGCGACACTGGTTACCATATTTGTCACAAGTCACAATGTAATGTAATGTGTGCTAATGAATTATTCTAAGCCCATCTTTCCCTTGTGGTTTTTTCGACCATAAGTTACCATAACACGTGCAATGCAACTACGTACTTAAATAGTATGCATAATCAATAAAATTATAATTCAACCTTACAACGACCAGTATTTGTAAAGATATCAATGAAATTATATATCTAAACCATGTGCTTGCACTGTTGTGTTTCGGCGTGGAGAGTAAGACAGCCGGTGAAATTACTGGCACTTGAGGTATCCCATCTTAGACCTCTAGGTCGGCACCGCATCTGCAATACCCCTGGTGTTGCAGATGTTTATGGGCGGTAGTGATCTCTTACCATCAGGAGACCCACTTGCTCATTTTCCATCCGGTCGAATAAAAAAAAATGTTATTTTTGATTTCCGTGTACTGGGGGCAATCCTCAGGTAAAATGAAAATAATTTCTCTTAAGACACTAGTGCCCCAACTCTTACTGTTTAAAAGATAATAAAGAGTTAAAATAATTAATTGTGTAAGCACTAGCATAAAACCGTAAACAGTTTTTTGAGTAACCTAAACTTCTAATCATTGATCCAAGAACCTAAATGCCATAATATCGGATTATTTCAATTATTTTTTTGGAAATAAAGCTCTATTGTTAAGTTACTATCGTTACTATCAATGTAAAATATCATGTTATATTGTAACTAATAAAAATATTATGATTTCTATAGGTACTAAGACCGTTTCAGATTCAGGTTTTTTTATTTGAAAGCAGGTTTTCTAGCGATGGTTCATGGACATGTTTTATCAAAATCGGTTCAGCCGTTTTTTGAGATATTGAATTTTGAAGTGACAATGTCGGGGGTTTTCCAACTTTTTGTTGGTTAGGTTAGGTTAGGTTATGTAAATTAAAAAATATTTCAGCCTAAGTAACTTCCTACCTTTGACATTTAATTTGTCCATTCATTATTTTTTACTTATTTTGTTAGTTTAATGGCTAATTTTGACAAAATCATGCGTCTTCGTGGATGGCACTAGGTATAGTCGTCTACCTCACCTACGTACCTACCTAGAAAAATATTTTCAAGGGTTTTGTAGTCGGTTTCAATTTTTTTATTTTTTTGGTGTCGGTTTTACTTTTTTGTTAAAAATTTTCTTTATTTCTCACTTTTTAGTGATTTGTAGCCAATGTACATCTCACAACGATTCCATTAAGCCCAATAAACCGGCCAAGAGTGTGTCGGACACGCCCAAAATAGGGTTCCGTAGCCATTACGAAAAAATTAAGTAATATTTTTCTAAGGATTTCGTATTTTATAAGGAATCTTCCAAGTTTAGGTATATTTTATAAACTGCTAATAATTCTCAAGCAAACTTAGCCGTTATAGTTTTCCTTGTAAGTTTGATATACTTACTACCATTGTGAATTTTTTCAAATTTTTCCACCCACCGGTTTAAATTTTAGAGGGGGTGAGGACGCCCTATTTTAATGAAAATTTGCACTTTAAACTTGAATATTTCGCAAACAAATCACTGAATCGAAAAATCGTCTTAGCAAACCCCTAATGATTTTTTTATTGTAACATTTTGTCGGCATAGTTTACATATATATCCGTGCAAAATTACAGCTTTCTAGCATTGATAGTCCCTGAGCAAAGCCGCGGACGGACAGACAGACAGACAAGACATGGCGAAACTATAAGGGTTCCGTTTTTGCCATTTTGGCTACGGAACCCTAAAAAATGGTTTCTGACTTTCATGCAAGCTTTAAAGCACCAGTTAGGCTATTTGGGCCCAATTGCATAACAAACTACTTACAAGTAATTGTAATAATGCTTAAATTAAAAAAAAACTATCCTGGGCTTGCTTTTAATATTATAGGTAGCTGTAGGTACTTAGCGTTTTTGTACTATGGAAATTCAGTAAGTAATACAATACTATTAGCTTGTACTATTATGCAATTGGGCTCTGAGGGCCTACTCCGAAGTTCGAAAATCGAAGTTCGTATCGTAGCGTACCGTCCCTCTCGCCCTCGTATTAAATACGAGTACTTAGTATACCTAAGTGTCAGAGGGACCGCACGACACGAACTTCGATTTTTCGAATTTCGTAGTGACCCTGCTGGTTGTCACTTACTTAAGATCCTGTACGTCAACGTCGGCGATGCCGTGAAGTTTAGCTTCTTTTAACGACAACTTCAGCCCGTTCCCGTCTATGACGATGTCGTCCAGGTTTACGGGATCCAGAGACGGGACATTCAGCTCAGGAATACCTTTCGTGAAGTACGGGAGACTTGTGATCATCTGTTCTTTGACGCAATTCGCGAAGCCATCGCCGAGTGTGCACGGTTTAATGTATGACGCTGAAAATAAAATAAACGTTAATAAAATGTAGTACATACCCTACCTACCTAGTCTACCTACATAAATAGATATATACTTATACAGATTCGTAAGAAAAATTAAATTAAACAATCCCTACATACCTAGGTACCAAATTTCATCGAAATCGTTGGAGCCGTTTCCGAGATTCTGATTATATATATAAATCGAAGTGAAAAGCAGAGTGTAAAACTCGAGCATTAAACCCATTTTCCCCTCGACTTGTCTATCCACCCACGCCATACCGGCTCGGGTGGCTATATGAAATTCTGGGGTAAAATGGCTCGTTTTATGCTCTTGTTGTACAATCTACTATTTGATTAAACCCTGGGAACACCTATCTTTTTGTGATATAAGGTATCTGATCTAATATGACATAGGTATGCAAAATTTCATGGAAATCGGTTCAGTATGTAGTCCCGGTGTGAAAGCGGAACGTACAAATACACACTTCCTTGACATTAACTTGACAGTTCCTCATAAGGAGATGTTACTTCTTCTCCGTTTGTTTTGTGTGTATGTATGTGTATATCGGGTGGGCCTGTAATACGAGCAAAAAATTAAAACATGATCGTCCTCGTCAAACTGAACAACATGAGTTCAGCGACTTTTAAAAATAATGGAGCCTTTGAAGTTTCCTTTTTTCATACAAATTAAATACTTACTGCTATCAATGTACGCCATCCTAGAACCCAACTGACGTCGCTTGTCACGCTACAAACATCAAGCATTTTGCTTTACATTGCTTGTTCGAATAAACTTAACTAAGTGTAATAAAATTAAAAAAAAAAACTAATTATTTTTAAAAGTCGCTGAACTAATGTTGTTCAGTTTGAGGAGTATGATCTAGGCATGTTTTAATTATTTGCTCATATTACAGGCCACACCCGGTATGTTATGGACCAAGTGATTAATAGGGGCATTAATGGGCATTACGAATAATGACAAGCTGTACCGAGCTAAGTGATAATTATTATCTAAACTTCATTATTTATCACATGTCTGGTTATTATGATTGCTACATGAGCAATAGGAAATTTGATTAAGTAAGTACAACTACAAACTAAGTACACTAAAGTAAGTAGGTACAACTAAGTAGGTACACTGAAGTCTGATTAATTTAACCGGAATGTTATGTGCGACGAAAAGCACAGCGAGGAGGAGCGTGTTAGGTTCAACTATGGCCAGAACAAGCACTAGCCGAGCGAGCGAAGCGAGCGTGCCGCGGCAGTGGCCGGCGAATGCCAGAATTCAATTCAACATAATAAAGCTTACGAGACTGAAATGGTCAATCGAGTGCCGCAGGCCTCTAGGTTGGCAACGCATCTGCAATCCCCCTTGTGTTGCAGGTGTCTATGGGCGGTGGTAATCTCTTACCATCAGGTGACCCACTTGCTTGTTTGCCATCCAGTCGAATAAAAAAAATGTAATGCAATCTACAAGATTTTCCTTGCAGGTCGAAACTGGGCTTTAGACGGTAATTATTCTCGTGTAGCAGATTTTACTTAAGTATAACTACCTATAGTAAATCGATTATAAACAACGATAGCTGGCATGATGGCTCAAGTAATTGACATGAAGCTATGAATTACTCACTTAGCAGTGTTGTAAGTTATTACCTATTCTTAAAACCTTTGTTTATGAACACCTAGTACTATTTAAGTTTGATCGACGGTAAAAATCATTAAAATACTAACAATATTCCGAGAAAAATATAATACCTCTTCGAGTAGTACAGTACCTCTTACAACACCGAGATGAAAATATTGCCTAAAAGATCTGCCTAAACTTGTTTCGAATTTCGTGGTGTCATTTACCTCATTTAAGTAATTGGTTTTGCAGGGAGATGCCTTCACAACGCCTTTGGGATGTCATGGTATAACAGGCTAAATTACCTATATATACTTACTTGCACATGACTCTATGCAAAAGAAAACTGGAAAGCATTGATAAACACTAATAAAAGATGCTGATAAACAGCCTTTCAAATCTAAGTGGATGATTTTTGTGATTTAGTGAAATAAACAGTTTTTTTATTACTTGAGAATTAATTATTAACAAAGACCATATGTGAACCAGGCAAGGGAGCAGGTCTGTTCTGGAGCGGTGGACTATTCAGGACCCGGCGCGGCAAAGCTGAATGTGGCTCCCCCAGCCTTAGCAGTTTATGTACTCGTACCTAAGTACTAAGCATATTTTTAGTTGTTGACTTGATCAGAAGAACCTGTACCCTTAGTGTAAGTTTTCGATTACAAAATACGTCTCGATCGCGTTCGCGTTAAAATCTCAATTTATATGGAAACACGAACAGCGCCTCTAGCGGAACTATTTAGCGGAATCATTTATATAATGCGTTACCTATATTGTCCAGCATTAACTGAGCTTGGAACTCGTCACCATCTTCATTATCATCTCAGCCTATCTACGTGGCTTGGATTTTTGTGTGAAGATATCAGTATTATACCTACGTACCGGAACTTCAGTTTGTAGCTGAAAAAAAAAATTATCTCTAGGAACACTACTTAATACCCTTGATAGTAGTTTTCATCACCGGGGAAAATTGAACAGCAGGAAATAACGGAAAAAGTGTAAGAAATGAGTGAGCTAAAGCGAAATTCTATCGGTTCTTGAAAACGGCGTGCTGTTGATGCGTCTACAGGATGTTTCAAGATTTTCAGAAATTTATTAGTAATAGGAATATCTTTCTACAACGTGTCGTCTACTACTTATTATCAGTAGCGATTGGGTACCTTTTTTAGAGATCCGATTAAAAAAATAAACCTTATAGACGGAGAGCGGACTGCAAAATTTCGTACTTACCTACTTGATACCGCGATGAAATGCACAATGGTTTCCCATAAAACTGATGCTGAGTCCGAATTTAATAGTCTGCCGCGGCGGAACTTGCCGAAAGTACCAAAAAAATAGTCACTTCCGGTGCGAAAAAATGACTATATTGAGCGGGAGCGGAGTAGAGGTTGCTCACATAAGTATGTTGCAGTATATTTACCGCTAGTATAATTACAAGTTTGAGGTTTGTTACGACCTCGCAATTTCATATCGTTTGGTCAAGTGCGGTCAAGTACGGCTTCAGAGATAGAGCCCTGTGACAGACGGACAGACAGACAGACAAACAGCGGAGTCTCAGTAATAGGGTCCCGTTGGCACCCTTTGGGTACGGAACCCTAAAAATGAAACAGCCATAATATGTCAACTTTGATATGTTTTGTATAGGTAATAAAAAAAACATTTGGTCCTATCAGTAAATTTGACGAAGTTACGTTAAATAATAAAAATGCAAGTTAAATGACAAAAAATCGGTACATTCATTTATAATTGAATGTTTTTGTACCTAGATATTGGCTTGGCATAGCATTCAGCATTGGGGTATGAGGGGCACACTAATTTGTTTCTTTTCTTTTCATAGCAATAGACGACTTCGTCTAACAATTCGGCTTCGATGATCCACCAACAAAAATATTTCAAAGAGAGAGAGAGTGTAGTTTTGGGTATTTTGACGTTGTCTAGTATTAATACGGTACGACGCACAAGTAAGGTACGACGGCCGCCCGCGTGGGCCGCATGGCCTGCCGAACTTCCTCAGCGCATCATATAGGTGGCGTCACTGATAGTGTAAGTATATAAAAGGTGGCGTGCATTACTTGAAAAGTTACGACCCGCTAGCGGACCGTATGGCGGTGTGAGTGTTAAATGTGGTTTAATACACTACACATAATAATATCATGGGACACTTGACACCAATTAACCTAGTCCCAAAATAAGCAAAGCTTGTACTATGGATACTAGGCAACGGATAAACATACTCATATAAATAAATACATAATTAAATACATATTAAACATCCAAGACCCGTGAACAAACATTCGTATTATTCATACAAACATCTGCCCCGGCCGGGACTCGAACCCGGGACCTCAAGCTTTGTAGTCAGGTTCTCTAACCACTAGGCCAACCAACCACAAATAATGAAAACTGGTGAAACGCGAGTTGATCTTAGAACATAATAAACTTTGTAATTTGTCTGTTAGCAGCTGTAGGTATTTTATGAACATGAACTTAGGTACCTAGACCTAGTCAGTTTGGTTTTTAGAGGCGTACGGAACCTACGGTGCGTGAGTCCAAATCGCTCTTGGCCGCCTGTTTTTAAAGAACCCTAATGGGTACTTAACCTATTTACTGTTAAAAAAAGCATCTATAGGTACGTAGTAGATAAGTACCTAAGTGATTTGTGAGACATGCTGTAGGTACCTACTTCCCATTGCAAGAAAACTCACTTTTCATAATACGAGATTTACTCCATCCTAACAATGGAGGTTTTATTCTTTTCCTTGAAATGCAAACATTAGTATGACTTTTATGTTATTGCTGCTTTATTTATATTAAGTTGTATAACTAGTTCAAGTTTATACGAACTGTATTTTACATGGATCGATTGTGTTCCTAAAAAAAAGTTAGATTTTCAAATATATCGGACACGTACCTACCTACTTTTTCTTTTGTCAATAAAACAAAAAAATATGGACACATCGCACATCTAGATTGAGAGGGCATCAATAGAAATTAATACAGTATTTTAAATCGGTGGAGCCGTTTCCGAGATTCTGATTATAACGGGTGGGCCCTGTGACAGGAGCAAAAAATTAAACCCCAGGTTCTGCTACTCAAATGGAACTACTTTAATTATGCAACTTTCAAAAATCAAGTAATTTTATCATTATGTTTATTCAAACTAAATTAAATGCTATTTTCAATGTACGGCATCTAATAGCCTAAATGACATCGCCTGTCACGTAAAAAAAATGACCGATTAACAGTAGGATTAACAATACATTGCTTGTCCAATTAAACTTTAAACTATAATACAAATCTCAATAAAAGTTATTTTCAAAAATTGTAGAACTATGTTAGCTCAGGATGAAGTCCGGAAACTGTGGTTTAATTTTTTGTTCCTGTTACAGGGCCCACCCGGTATATATATATATATTTATATATATATATATATGTTCGTTTAAAGGTATTAGATAGATAGATGAAGGAGGACTGCAATTGTAATCAGTGTCAAATTAAAAAAAAACAGGTTAATGTATTATAATGTAGGTAAGTAGGTATGAACTTTAAAATGTATCTAAGTAACATTTTGAAAAGTACCATAGCTTTGATTATTGTATGGGCGTTTTCAAAAAAACGTGTACCTTTTCTTTCAAAATGTATGTATTTAATACTACATACTAATTTTATAGACAGTTTTGTGACGACCATAGTGAGTGTATGGAAAAAAAGTCATGTACATTTTTTATTGGGACCTTTTTTTAAACCATCTGAATCAATTGTGCTTTTGATTTTAAGTAGGAAAAACCATATTTTTCCTAATATTGAAAAAAAAAGAAAGGGTACCCTTTTTTGTGAAATGCCCGTATATCTTTCTATCCACAGAGGGATACAAAGGTGAACTATTTCTAAATAGGGATCTATTCCACGAAACTTTTATTATGTTCCTACATAGGTACATAATAATGTCTTCAAATTAAGTATCTTTTTAATTGGATATTAAAAGGTATATTTATTATGTGTTTGACAACGGACAGAAATAATACTGATTAAACATATAATTTATGGTTAAAGTAAAATTGTATGGCTATTCTTTATCTGAGTTATGCTACATGTGTACCTACAGTTAAATGGGTTATAGTTTGAATTTTATGTAGGTACGTTTAGGTATGTAGGTCCAGTAGGTATATATTTTAAAAAGTATTAAATTTTTCCTAGGTTTGTAGTTTACGCTGCTAGGACAGCAGTAGGAGTCGTAATTAAATTAAATTAATTATTAACGTTATATTAATTTTCAAAATCATTAATTTTCGTTAATTTAGGTGTGAGCGACTTTGTAGTTGTATTTCTAATGTAGTACTTTTTCGCGCTGTTGTGCTGTTTATTTAAATCTAAGCGATAAAAATATTATTATATTCAAATATATATATCTAGTTAATTTTATCACAAGTTGACGACTACAAAAATTAATAAAAAAAAATACTTACGCAAAATATCTCCATTCCCGCTGCAGGCTATCGCAACTAATAACACAAAGCTAATTACGATCATTTTGATAGTCGACTCGTAATAAATACCCGCACAGGATAAACAAATGCTACGCCACGCTCCACACCCGACAGACTACTGTGTCGCAACGACGAAGAAGCTATCTTTATGTATGACTTTTGTGTAGTGCTGACGTCTTGAGTGTGACGGACACAGTAGGGTAACATGCTCTGATACCGGTCATCCCTCTGCAACTGTTCATGTAGAGACGGACTGGCGGACAATTAACGCTATTTGGTATGGAGACCCTTAGAAGGACATACGATAGTTTTATCCCATTTAGTTCTTGCAGGCGCGTAATAAACGAATTCTTCGCAAAGGGAACCACGGACAACAGATATTGAATAATTATATCTATCCTTAATAACCTATTTTTCTAGTCATCAACAGTAATTAGGTAATTTATTTTCGGACATAGATTTGGAAAGAATTTCGGTCTATCAAAATTCGGCAAAACAACATATATATGCTAAACAAGATTATGCATAATAAAATCCGGCCATGTTAATATTATGCTAAAATAAATTTGGGTAAACCATTATTCGGCTTATACAGAATTATGCTGAACTAAATTTCAGCAAATTTAAGATTCCGCGAAAATAAATTATGCGAAACATGTTATGCGTGATCAGTTTCGGACATTAAAAAGTACGCCAAACAGATGTCACCTCATCCACTGGAATAGATGAGAAAAAATCATCGTTATTTTACCATTATCTCAATGTGGTTATTTGAAAGGAACTGAACTATTTAATTTACCCGACATTATTAGTGATCAAGGTCTGACTATGCGTCCGCCGGAAGAGCGGATACAAGCTGAGGGTATTCCAGTTGCAATCACTGTCACTACGTTCACTTTTTCACTACGTACAGATTTATTGCGTTCCTGCTCACGCTAATATTTAGGTATTATTAAATACGAGAGTGAGCGACCGGGACGATACAATACGAACTTCAATTTTCGGATTACTTAGTAGATACCAACCCTACCTAATGTTTGGTAAATTTTCTAGTAATAGTTTACAGTTCGTTTGGTAAAATAAAATAAATTAAAAAATGAAGGTTTCGGAGTCAAAGGTCTTGCACACAGGCAGTGGTAGATCGCGTAAAGCAAGGACATACTAATGACAGTTAATATCAAATACAATGGCAAAATTACATAATATGCATAATACGATATAAGTGGTCGACGGTAAGAAATTTGCAGAGAAACAAAGCCAAATAGTAAAAATACCCTTGCAGATCTTTTTAAGCGAGGTTAAAAGGTAAGGACATGTTTGTTTAATTATTCTTCTTTGCGACTTCGTCATCGCAGAATTTGATTATTGCTGTCCGGCAGGAACTATGTAAGTTAACGGGACAAAACAAAATTATGACATCGGGACGAATGATAAAACGGAGGAGGTCTTTGTTCAGCGGTGGAATATTTCTCCAGATTAAATTATACCTACAATATAACGAGTAACCAACCCCCACTGTATTATTACCACTAGTTAAGTCAATATTGAAACAAAGTGAAATGTATGAGACATTTTCTAACATTTATACGGGCATTTAAGCAGGTAGGTAAGCGAGGTACGCCTTTGACTGTACCACCACCCAAATAAGTGGTCTATCAATTTTTAAACAAGTTCCTATCAAATGAATATGTCGCTAAAGTCGAACTTTCAAATTGACAGACACGTCTATTGGCATTATTGTTTTATGACATGCAAGCGATTATCAACTTTAGGGTGGTAGACCACATATTTGGCTGATGGTACCATCATATCTCATCTAATCAAATCTAATCTAAGTTAAATTTGTGATCATTAGTTTTTCTTTAAATAGGATTCAATTTTAAACTTAAATCGGTAGGTATCTAATAGTTAAAAAAATATAGCAAATAAATGAACCGTGGTACCATCAGCCAAAAATGTGGTCTACCACCCTAAAGTTGATAATCGCTTGCATGTTATAAAACAATAATGCCAATAGACGTGTCTGTCAACTTGAAAGTTCGACTTTAGCGACATATTCATTTGATAGGAACTTGTTTAAAAACTGATAGACCACTTATTTGGCTGATGGTACCACTGTTCATTTATTTTCGATATTTTTACTATTAGATACCCACAGATTTAAGTTTAAAATTGAATCCTATTAAAAGAAAAACTAATGATCACAAATTCAACTTAGATTAGATTTCCTTTTGTTATTTTAGTCCGAAAATAATGACACGTGTGTGCATCAAAACCTATAGGGTTTTGGTCTCTTTTGAAAAGTTCCCAAAATGGACATTAGAGAATTGGAAATGTTACCGACGAATTTGTGAAATCCTAAGTAGGTTTGTACTAAAAGCCCAAGTCCGGAAAAAAAACTCAAGTATGTCCGAAGACTTTTTTAACGACAGGGTCTCCCACATTATTAAGCTGTCTCGTTGCGTGACCTGCCGAAGTAAATTTTGGATAATCTGTGGCGTGACTCTAATGGCGCGTGTCACGCGTGTGACATTGACAGTGGGGTTGACGTTTAAAATCAAAATAATAATTATTTTAACCTCAGATTTTAACGATATACAGTCAACTAGAAAAAGATCGATACGCCCAAAGTTACAATAGTCGATATCCTTGTAGTTACAACACACATAGTGTTAAAAAATGCCGTAACAACTATAATTTAACCCACATTAAGGCTACTGATTGATTACTACTAGGTACGATAGAACAGGTACACGTAGAAAAAAAATTGAAATTCGGAAATAATAGTACATTGTGTCTTAAGGGCGGTAAATAAGGAATTACGAACGAGAGTCTATTAGAAGCCCGAAGACGAAGACTGAGGGCTTTAATGAGTCGATGTTCGTAATTCTAGTACCGCCCGTGCGACATACAATGTTTTTCATCACATTTGCGAGTAAAATTTTATATTTCTAAAAGAAAAAATGTAATTCTTCCAAATATTGGCGATAACTTAGGCTGTGCTCTTGGTAGCGCCGCTCTCCCCCTCCCCCTCCCGCAGCATGCACCGCAACGTGCGTGTGCATGTGGTCCTGCAGCAGCGCGCGCAGCAGCTTCAGTACGGGCACGGACTCATTTACCGACCTTGGGCTTCATGAAAAGAAAATTTGTACGCGCAATGACTCATTTATATACCGACCACGGGTTTCATGACAAGCACATTAAGGTCGAGGGTTTTATTTGGGGGGTTGCAACCAAGGTAGCCTGCATGTTTCGAAACTGTTTACGAGCAAGTGTGATAAAAAATAAAAAGTTTTACATGGAGATAAAGTCTTCTTGTGACTCAACTTCTACTTATACAAAACATAATTTTTTTTCGAGTTCAAATATTTTTCCGCTTTTATCGGAGTTTATACCTCTATCTAGTATTCCACTGGTATAGTTTGACATACTTAGACGTAAAGAATCTTGGAATAAATTTCTCTTAGTACGAATGAAAGGGTTGTGATAAGAATTTCCCTTTTCTCTGTTCTATGCAAATAAATTGTTTATTTATGGTCGGGGCTACAGCAGTAACAATTCCAAGTTAGTGAATTATGTTTGGGGATGAAATGTATCTAATTTAATTTCCACATGTGTACATTTAAGTATCTACTCACTATGTACTCGTAGCATGATTAACTCTACAGATGGCAGAAAATAGGGTTAATTAATTATTTACGTCATTTTAATTATAAAAGCTTGTAATTAACCCATTTAAACGTTTCAGATTTATCTAAGTATCTAAAGTGATATATGAGGTCAAAAAAACGATTAACTTACCTACTCGTAGGTTTCATCTATGTTTAAAACATCTTTATTTGATTTTTCAGAAACCGACCACAACTCTGTCAACGGGATGACCGAGTTTTGTGTGTGAAGTTTTAGGACAAGGCTGGTGAGGCCAAGATGTCCACTACTTAGAATTGGTGACCGAGACACACTTTGTCCCTATGTGCGTTGCTTTCTAATTAGGTGGTCCGAAAGAGATAAAAACAACAGAAAAAGGAAGACGTAAACTTAGTCAATAGGTACCTACTTAATGAATCGTTATAGCGCTAGCTCAACATTTTCGTGATTTATTCAGGAATACTGAAAGGTACGAGTATAAAAGACCGTTAATAATATCCATGGAAAGAGGTATTTGGCGATGGCGGGGTCAATCTTATTTGACTCTTATATTTAACTGAAGTCGTCTAGAGCTCTGACTTAAGGTCTCTCAAACAGAGAATCGGGGGTTGGAAAATTACATTTGAAATTTACTACGACCTTTACGATAAAGGAAAACATTTTAAGGAAATTTGCACACTCCTACAAAACAATTCAATAATGTGTGCGTAACTACCAATCCGCACTATGCCCTCTCATTGTGAGAGGAGCGTCACGGTTTGATCATCCTCATTTTAGATTCTGTGTGGCAGCTATTACTCTGATCTGTATAGACAAAAGGCCATAAGCTATACAGTCACCAGCACCAATATCTGACACAACAAACGTGCATAAATATCTGATACGACTCTATTTCTAGGGCCGGAAGGACGTGTCAGATGTTTTTGCACGCTCCGCTGTGGCAGATATTAATGCTGGTGACTGTACCAAATGTAAAATAGACGGTGTGAGTTAAAAAAAAACATTAAAGATTAATTTGTTACGTCTTCCATCCCTTTTGTAGTCACTGACACAGTACAAAAAAGGAGCAGTACCTACACCGTCTTCTCTTCATTTAACCGGCCGAAACGCGAGTTATACCTACGCGCTATGAATTCTTAGTATACCTCGGCAACCATCAGTCGCGAGTGCTCCGCGGTTCCGTACGGACCCCTATATATACTGTAGTCTTTGGTACGGACTCACGCGCATTTATTACGTACAGTCCGCCCATGAAAATGTTGAGCACTTTAGTACTTTGTCAAATTAAACCAGATCATGGCAGAGTGGTACGCGTGATGAAATAGGTTGTCAATGTGACATGGTTTTAAGTTGCTTATCATTTTCATGGGCCGACTGTACCTTAATATGCCCCAACGATATAAACAGTATTGTTCTGTGTACGGATATTTAAATTCATCTAATATAATATAATAAAAACGTATCTATTGAAGTTATTTATCAGAATGCGAATTTTTGTTATACTCTTAAATCCTACAATAAAGCTTTTCACACAATCAATGCTAGAAATTAAGCTGTAATTTTGCACGAATATATAAGTTACCAACTATGCCGACAAAATGGTACTACAATAAAAAAATTTTTTTTTTTTTCGTAATGGCTAAGAAACCCTATTTCGGGCATGTCCGACACGCTCTTGGCCAGTTTTTTGAATACTGTGTCACTGTGTATGTTTGTACCTTGCTCTACCCCTCAAAGCATTGTATTTACCAACAGTTTCGGAACCAGTGATCTACAGCCTCTATATCCTCAGCCAACATACTTACTCGTAAACTTTACGAAGAAAAAAATCTTGCATGACTTCGAGAATTTGATTGCATGCTTAGTGCGTGTTGCCTATTGATTTCCTACCTAGCACAAAATACTAGCAATTTTGTTTAATCGTTGATTTTGATTAATTTGTTGTAGAAAGGTGTTACGTAAGAAGTATAAGGTCACTAATGCACGTCTTGAAGAAAACTTGTGATTTTGTGCCCGAGGTGCTCATAATCGTAAATATATATTTCGATAGAAATAGATATCTAAAACTACTATATAAATTACATAGGCTAGGTCCCGGCTAGGTCTACAAGATATTGGCAGTGTTCTCTCTTTGAATAGCTAAGCTTATTCGTTGTCCGAGAAAGCTCCTAGTTCATCGGTTGCTTGTGACGTCTACTAACATTGTGCTTTAAAAGGCTTATAAGGCGTATCTTAATTATTTTCCAGGGGATCCTCGGAGATGCCATGCCGATGCGACGAAGTAGACAAATGTATTGGGCAAGCACCCACCAATAAAAGACTACTACTTACCATGTATTTGACTGTTACTAATTCTGTATTTTAGTTTCTGATTATTACGAAGTACAGACAATTAATTATTAAAGCGTCATTGTATGTACAGGTAGGTGCAGTAATTACAACCAAAAAACCTCGAATAACAGGAAACCGTAAAACGAGGAACTCCCGATAAGTAAGAGGCAGTCTTTTTATTTTGATTTTATCCGCCAATTCATTCGAGATGCACGCTGATAATTGCGATTGTCATATTTACTGGCATTTTAATTTAGTTTTCGAGGACAGATGGGTCATTGCCCCGATGTTCAGTTGACATTGAAAATCAATGGTCAAGGCTGGGCAAATTATGTTGCTTGCAAAATTGAAAAAAACTTGTATAAGAAATAATTAGATACTTATGTATTATATCTACCTACCTACCTACCTATTATAACCAGTTATAGGTATTGTATTGTATTATATTGTATTGCAGGTACTATTCGAAAATGACAAATAGGAACCTACCAGTATTTAGTAAAATATTACTTTGTGTAGTTATATGGTCCTTGTCCATTATCAATGAAACACAAACTTTCTACTCCGCAATTACATGTACGAGACACCTACATTGTCAGACGCGTATGTGTTTTCATTGAGTCATCTCGAACATTTTGAACATGAAACTACCGTGAGACTCACTCATATTAAATGATATTGTAACGGATAACTCGCGTCTTAAACAGAGTTTAGCTCGACATGTTTCGGGCTATTTCATAGCCCTTCTTCTCAGGAGCACGCGTCTCGGCGGCTGCCGCAACACGCACACTACGCGCCACCGCTCTGCTCGCGCGACTGCCCGGCGAAACGAACACCGGCGCACAACTACCCGCATTTTTATCATTTTTATTGTCAATGTCTTATGTAGGGTAGCACACAAGACTAACAACATCGTTCCGTAAAGGCACGTTCACACTAACCGATGACGCAGCACGAGTATTTAACACTGTTTTCCAACTCGGGGGTACCGACCATCCGCAATCCCGGTTAAAATTCGGATGACGACTACAACCATCCAGGAATGAAAATCGGGGGGGGGGGGCAGTGGTCCCGGGGTATACATGATTCCGTGTTCGTGTGGCAAGAGCTATATCGGGAGACTGGTCGTAACGTGTCTACTAGGATATCGAAGCACATACGTAGTATGAGGAAACAGGGCGCAGGGGCTCTGCTGTGGCCGAGCATTCAATGGACTCGGATTTGACGCATTACATCAGGTTGGATAAGGTGTCTGTACTTGCGAGAGAAAAGTTTTTCATTCCGCGGAAAGTGCGTGAAGCCATTGAGATTAGTCGTCATCCGAATTTTAACCGGGATTGCGGTTGGTCAGTACCCCCGAGAAGGAAAACCGTTTTAAATACTCGTGCTGCATCATCGGTTGGTGTGAACGTGCCTTTACGGAGCGATGTTGTTAGTGTTGTTTGCTACCCTACATTGGACATTGACAATAAAAATGCGGGTAGTTGTGCGCCGGTGTTAGTTTCGTCGGGCAGTTGCGCGAGCAGAGCGGTGGTGCGTTGCGTAGTGTGCGTGTTGCGGCAGCCGCCGAGTCGCGTGCTCCTGAGAAGAAGGGCTACCAAATAGCCCGAAACATGTCGAGCTAAACTCGGTTTAAGACGTGAGTTATCCGTTACAATATCATTTAACATCTCGAACATATTCATTTTTATTGCTTTCTGCTACTAATGTTAACATTGGACCCTGAAACGCTATTTGTAATGAACCCAAATTAGTTTTTATTGTAGCCTTCTGAAAGTAAGTACCTAATAATGAGAGTTTATATTTTGTGGGGTTCGCAATGGGATAACCTTATTTTGTGCCTGGTTGATGATGATAAAGATAATGAATGACTTTACATTACTAGGGATGTGAAAGGTACGGCTCAAAGTACTTAATTAAATATATCTATATTTAATTAGGTGCTTTTTGTTCTAATCTACTACAATAAGAAAAACATTAAATGAAATAAAACTATCCTAAACTTAAAATACTTACATAAAATAAAAACTAAAACAAGTTAGGCAAGTACTAACAGCCTTATTCATAAAAAGTTAGAGCCTCCTTGAAGCCTCCTTGAAGGCCCGATGCTAAAAAACATGATTCATAAACGTCTGTTAGCGCTAATCAGTCGATCAAGGCTCTGCTAAAGTTAATAGAGGACAGTAGACCCTCCTTTATCTCCCTGCTAAGTCACAAAATGGCCGCCACAAGTTTGAACAGCTGACTTTGACAAGAGCAAAAACCATACCGAAGATATTTTTAGTGAAGGGAGGGTTATGCAAAGATTAAAAAAAAGCCAGGAAAATTTATTTTCAGGAATTTGTATTTAAAAATCCTCTAAATTAGGTATTTATTACTGCTACTTTAACTACTAACAATAAATATGAAAAAAAAAATTAGGATGATTAACATAATTACGGCTTTTTGGACTCAGGTACAACATAAACATGCGGATCGGAAATGGCGGGAAAACAAACATCTCGCTTTTTATTTTGGGTAATTTGCTGTCGCTGCTGTAATTTTTTTTTTAACTATCGATGAGGCCATTTTTTGTCTTTGATTTGTGAAGATGACCAACATAACGCGTCTAATCCGTCTATCAGCAGCTCAACAACTAGCAGACTGCTAGCAAGCGTTTATGAATCATGTATACTTCTTGACAACCGTCTAACAAGCTTAATCAGTCTGCTAAGTAACAGAGTGATCAAACCTCAATAAAATTAAGGTTTTTTTTATGAATAAGGCTGTTAAAGTTTACCCCTAGGCAAGAAAAATGTTTGTGTGTAGTACCTAATTGCTTCTTATAAGATAATTTGTGTAATTTCTTCTTCATAAATAATAATAATAATAATAAAAGCCCTTATTCTCAGACCAAAACGTGATAAAAAAATTAGCTTATAAACTATGTACAAAATAAAATTAAAATAAGTAGTTTAAAATTAGTATTTCTACTTCACCTAATGATTATTTTCGAGACAAGTACTAACCTTTTCACGCGGCTTCACAGTTGAAATTGCTGAACAACATTTGTTATACTTAGGTGATACCTTGGGGTCCTAACGCTTTAAGGGGCTACCCGAGGTTTTCATCGATTTTTGAAAAGTTTTGAATCGTATCTCCTACTTTTGCACTACAGATAGAATTATAAGTCAAACGGTTATCGGTTCTC
This sequence comes from Choristoneura fumiferana, assembly GCF_025370935.1. NCBI lineage: Eukaryota > Metazoa > Arthropoda > Insecta > Lepidoptera > Tortricidae > Choristoneura > Choristoneura fumiferana. Next base: position 14,025,984 of record NC_133473.1, read on the forward strand.
CAATCTTTTATCTCCATTTTAGTCTACCGGATTTTGAAAAAAAAAATCTTAATTTTGTATATTTCTTTTAAACATTGTCTGAAAAAAAAAAACATTTTTTGACGTGAAAGATCTAACATATACGAAATCTACATATTTGGGTTTGTCTTTGACGTCTCTAGAAACTGGTCGAGGTTTTTTATTTGAAACTAATTAACACAAAAGTTATGGGCATAAAACCAGTTTTTTGGTCTAAAATTGTTCAACTTTGATGCCAAATATCTCGAAAACAATGAACTTTGCAGTAAATATGGGATACTATATTGCTTAAAGCCGTTGTTGATATAATAAGCTACAAACATAATTAGAAAACTAAAGAATTCAGGTCGATGGTCATTGGGGGCATGACATCCCCTTAACACTTTTTAAAGAAATTTGGAAAAGGTTATGATACGTCACAGGGCACCGTCGGCAGGTTCCTCGGATAGAGAATTAGCTTGGCTATTCAAAGAGAAAACGCTGCCAGCATCTTCGGGACCTTGCCTAAGGGGTATTCTTTAAGTAATTTGTTTTAGTTTTACGTTTTATTTTTATTTAACGTAAGCATTTTAAGTTTAGGATAGTTTTATTTAATTTAATGTTTTTCTTAATGTAGTAATAGATTAGAATTAAGTTTGGACATTATTTAGTGTTATTCTATCTTAAATATATAAAAAAACTAATAAAGTTACTGGAACGTTGACAGACCTAGTATCAAAATTACCACTATCCATAACCCATAACTTAGCGTTATTACGATTGAAAGTTGATCATCTGTCTTTGTCACACTAGTTGAAGAAAACGAAGCGGTTGGATCCTAATTTTCAGGGTCGTCTAACCGGATAATGTGAAGTAACCTATCCAAATGTCAAATGCTTTTCAGAACGTTTAATCACCCTCTTAATAAGCTTTAGAATACGGAGCAGAATATTATGGGCGATAATATCCTAATATTAAGCTTAGCTTAGCCTAGTTTCATAGGTATAACGATTAGGGCGATATTAATAGCTTCAATCTGTCAAATGTAATAAAATCATCGTAGACAATAGAGGACCTTCTTTTTTAAAGTCTGTTATAAAGATTACCACACTCTTGTAAGTCGTTTTTGTCTCTACGTTTTTTTATACAACCAGCACTTTCGGAAAGACCATCGTTGCTAAGAAGAAGGCACAGCAAAACTCGGCAAGTCATTTTTTCAACATAAAAATCATATTTAATTCTTTTAAATTTTACCTTAAATATATTATTTATGTTGAGATTTCAAATTGAGTTAAATTTTAAAATAATTAAGTAGTGTACAACGGCAACAGAATCAGAAACCAGACACGAATTGTGCCGGGATACCGCCAAGTTCCACTTCACATCACAAACACACTCACACCTACACTCACACCCACACACACACACACACACACACACAAACACACACACCCCACCCACACACCTGCCCCCCCACACACACATTATTATTATTGTTCTCTCATCTAACACGTCGAAAAAACTTAAGAGTGGAACAAAATAGCTCTAATCTCACTAATTACACTGCTTAGAAACGATACCCTATAAGTTGGTTACTTGGTAGGTATCAACCTGGGATACCTAAGTGATTTAATTTTGCGTAGGTAAACCGGGTAAGTTTATCAAATTAGTTAGTAAATTACCCAAATAAAAACCATTTTGAATTACAAAAAAGATTTTTTTATTTAATCGACTGGATGGTAAACGAGCAAGTGCGTCTCCTGATAGTAAGAGATCACCACCGCCCATAGACACATGCAACACCAGGTGGATTGCAGATGCGTTGCCAACCTAGAGGCCTAAGATGGGATACCTCAAGTGCCAGTAATTTCACCGGCTGTCTTACACTCCACGCCAAAACACAACAGTGCAAGCACTGCTGCTTCACGGCAGGATTAGCGAGCAAGATGGTGGTAGCAATCCGGGCGGACCTTGCACAAGGTCCTACCATCTGCAAATACATAAGACATACGGTCTGAATATTTTTTGTATCAGTGATATTAATGCATCACTAGGGATTTTCCGTGCTCGTAGGCATTAATTTATTTTAACGAATAAGTAATTTATCCTTCGAATGTATATGTTTGAATAAATGGCACTTAAAGTACTAAACGGGTCACGTAACTGTTAATGTTTTCGCGCACGAGAAGTGTTAGCGTGGTCTTTCATTTGCGTGAACATCGGAGAGGAATGGTGTCGCAAGATCTGTTTAAAGCACAATTTTGATCACGTAAAATTCAGACGTTTCTCTATTCTTTGACGTTGCGTTCCTTGCTTTGACATTTCTTAACATCCGTTGTAAAAAGGCAAGAAAATAAACGCAAAACGTTAATGCTGTCTTTGAAATAAATAATTTATCTACTGTAAATTTTGCGTAATAATTTTTGCCCGCGACTTCGATCACTATCTCACGGAAACTATGCAGTATTTTGGCCAATTTCATCCAGTTGCCGTATATACTTATATGTTATTCCCCTTCCCTTTTCTCCAAAACCACTGGGTCAAAAAATAGTCCTCTACTTATTGGCATAGTTACTATAGGTAAAGTTTATAAAGGTTAGGCTACATGAATTAGGTAGGTATAAAATGTATATTAGAGGCACAATTAAAAAATATACCTAAGTTATAATTTTTCGCACGGAGCGCTCTCTACGCAAGATCGACTTGCACTTGTTTGTTTTTCTTTTATATTAAAGTATAGATTTAGTCGTAGTTTAAACTTGTGCAGGTTTTTAGGTGACTCTTAAACGAAGTAAAAAAATTGTTCAATGGGAAGTGGAGAAATAAAGTTCCAGGAACATTTTCATCTCTCATCAAAGATTTGTCGCTGGTTAGCGTTAATTTATTTCTAATGAGTTATTAATCACTTTGACATCCCCGGACACCCCCACGCTCAATTATGTCCTCAGTTCCAACATCTTTTATAACTAAATTAAACTAATACTTAGACCATTCAGTTTTTAAATTGTTTGACAAAGTTTAGTTTTAAGAAACAATACTTATCCTAACCTAACTTAAAGAAGTACAAAATCCCCCAACATTGTCCTTTAAAGTTCAATATCTCAAAAACGGCTGAGCTGATTTTAATGAAACATACTTAGCTAAGAACGACCAGAAGAAAACTCGCTTTCACATAAAAAAAAACGCACCGAAATTGGTTGATCCGTTTGAGACCTACGATGCCATAGATGGACAGACAGACATTGGTAGGTATCAAACTTATAATAACACCTCTATTTGTGTCAGGAGTTAAAACATCAAGTCACAAGCAGGCACGTCAATCATTGTGTGTAACAGTTTAATATATCTACTTAGGTATAATCGGTTTGATTTTTCATTTGTAATATTTTTTCACTATAGAAGAAGCGAGATGCCGAATATTCCAGAAATTCTCTATTTGAGTTATTACAACCTTAAAGACTAAATAAAATATGATCAAAAGATTATTTACTCATAGTAGGTAAACCATCTTTGTTCTTAGGACCCTGTGGGATTCTTCCAGGCAATTACTTCGGTTTCTGCATGCGCTATTCATATTCATAAAGTAATTACGAGGTTTGAATACCTATTTAAAATTACAATAAATGACAAATGATCGACGTTTACTAACACAACTGATTTTAAAAACAGTAGTCTTATACAATACAATGACTCTTTATTGTACACTACATAATAAACAGTGTAGAGCAATAGTATACTCCGTGATACAGACAATATTGTAACTTATGCGTGTACGTTACCTAGACGTAATTTTTGCAATCCCATAGAAATATTGGGGTAAAGAGTAGCTGTGTCGTTCCAGATATCCAGCTGTCAAAATATGAAATTTAATTCAAATCCGTTTAGTTGTTATAGCGTGAAGAGTAACAAACACACACATACACGTACATTCACAAACTTTCGCATGTTTTACCAAACCAGCTTTTCCTGCGACTCCGTTTCTACAAAATTAATTTATCGCTATCTGGCGGGATTTATGCAATTTTCCGGGATAAAAACTATTTATAGGTATCCTTCCCAGGTTCCCAGGGTCTCAAACCATATTCGTAACAAATTTTGTTCATATCGGTTGTGTGGTTTAAGCGTGAAGAGGAAACAGACAAACATAAATAATTTGGCATTGATATTAGTTAGGATATTACTTGGAAAATAGGAATTATATTATAATTCTGCTACTTACAAGTGGTGAAAGAATTTCCTTGTTTACTTCGAATTTTACCTTCCACAAGTTCACGAACCTAACAGAAATTCAATTTGACAATAAAAATTCACGAATCCCTTTGCACTTAAAAAGCTCTCTTATCATTACGAGTACAGTACTACGTGCAGTTGAGTCATCCGTAAACAGCAACTTTTCAGCAAAAGCTGGCTGTAATCAGTTTCAGTTGTTTGCGAACCACAGAGGTCGATGCATGTTCCTCGCCTGACGCCGCGCCAACTTTTCGACTCACTCGTGGGATAAAGTGAAATTCTAAGGAAAGCTCAGTAATTAAGCGATAAATTAGTGGCTTTGTTTTCTTGTGCTATTTTAAAAAGTGGATTGCGGAAATAATTTGAAAACATTTTGGAAAAGTTGAGGTGAGATTTATTAGACTATCTTTTAAAGAACACGCTTCTCTATAAGATTTAAACGACTCGACTTAAGTAAGTTTGAATTTAATTTTGCTGACGATTTATTTAACTTAAATTGTTGTATTGATTGTTTTCTTACAATAAAATTATGAATTTTGTTTTTCATTTCTACATCAGACAATAATACGAAATTGGCATAATTGCACAGGAACTGCATAGTTTTTATTGATTTTTATAACGTATCGATGAATACATGGAAGCGCTTCTTTTAAGATATACTTCTACGATACTATGTATTTGATAGCTTGCGGCAAACGCTTACGTGTTGAGTTGGTATACGAAAAAACAGGCATTAAAATGATTAGGAAGTACTTACTTTATTCTTTAGAATTTTGTCTTAATTGCTATAAATACTACCTAAGTTAATTAATTCTATGGGATAACGATCTCTTGTTGCGTCACCCATCACGTTGTTACTTACTTACTATACCCCTAATAATGTATGAAACATTTACCCTCCGTATTATTTCCTTTTTGTAACTATAAATGCTTGAATCATTTTCCTCGTAAGCATAGAAGGCCTAATTACAGTTCGTCTGGAAACTTGCCATAAGAATTTTTCGGCTGTCCAGACTTAGAGGTCAGAGTCTCCTTTGTGTATGTGTTACATAAGTCTTCGCCATTGCAGATTATTTATTTATCTAGTTTGCCGCATGACACTTTAAATTTGAAATCAGGTCACTTGTAAATATGCATACGGTTTTAGACCAATTTAGATTATCAGTTTTCCATGAATGTGGAATAAGTAATTCTAGTTTGTTATAAAATCTTTATTATGTATGTAAATTGTAATTTCTGAGACATACTTATTGAGATTAGAAATTGTTTAGGTTCTGTTAGTATTTTCATCAGCCTGCATTAAAAAAATTACCTAATATTGTCCATGAAATGAACCAGAGAACTAAAATTTCATTTAATACATGCATACTAGTAACATATTTAACTGAACTAACAAGATAAACCCAATTGAAAGAGTAGCAACACTGCTGCAGAGTATTATTTCAATTGATATTTAAGTGCCGCGTGTGATAGAAAACACTACAGAGCTGTTCTAACTGGATGAATAGTTGCTCAGTATTATTTATTTTTAGTCTTATCGAGGTCAGATACAAAAGATTTAATCAATACTTCATTGTCATTATTACTAGCCCAAAGATACTACTGCTGGATAAAGACTTTTCTCCAAGAGTCACAAGAGTTCCTTAGTTCACCTTGTGGACATACGAAGGTATAGACAAAGAATACTTACATATATTTTTTATACATTTTAAATTGCCACATCTACGTCCCACAGCTGGGCGCAGGTTCTCTCTCACAATGAGAGGGCTTGGGCAGTAGTTCTCAAGCGAGCCCAATGAGGATACGGAACTTCTCATACACTATAAAATTGTTTTACAGTTGTATTGTGGGTTTTGTCAAACCATGTGTCTTTAATGAAAAGTTAATTGTAAAATAACAAATGTATAGCGAAATAAACCTCGATAACTCACGTCTTAAATCGATTTTAGCTCGACATGTTACAGGTGTTATTTCGCACATAAATTCCGAAAAAAATAGAGGTTCAATTAAAGCCCGGGCTGGAATTAATGATCTTTTGCTTGAGAGACTAATAGGTCAAACCGGGTGCCCCTTATTTCGCATAACATTAATTGTCCTAATATGAATTCGCATAAAAGATTTGGCATAAAATAATTGTTCGAACTTGCATAATTATAAAGAAGCATAACACTTATTTAGCATAATAATGAATCCGCATAATTGAAATATGCATAACAGTATTAACTATATCTTAAAATTAATACGCATGATTTTATCAAACGAGTGAATTAGCTTGTTCTGGGTAAAATCGACTTCAGAAGAGAATAATAATAGATATTTTCACATAGTAGTTCACTTCTGAGATCTAATTGAATTGAATAAATAAAACAATAATCATTTTACTTTTAGTAATAATTTATCACTTATTGTAACACTTTATATATTATTTGATAAATAAAATTTACAATTTCATAAAAATTATCATTTTATGTTTAAGTATACTCTTATATACTTATGCAAAGTAATTTTATGCTAATTAAACTTATTGTTAAGCCAATCCACATTATGCGCATTTACATTATGCGTTTTCAGTTATGCGAATTAATATTTATGCGAAATAAAGTTATGCCATTTTCAATTAGGATTATTAATTTACGGAATTTATATAGACCTGGTCAAACCAGTAAGCTAACTCGGCTTTTTTAAATCGTTGTATTGTTCCTCTAGTCTCAAAGAAGCTACTTCTATCTACTTCTACGATCTACTTGAAGTTTGCCCACAGTTTCCACCATATTACAGAGTTAAATCTGTGCTAGCTAGACGCTAGATTTGCTTGTAAATAAAAAATAAAACCTACATCAAGGGGTAATGAAAAAAGTTGCCGCAGCGCGTGATGTGAGTAGTAACGAGCAGCACGCACGTCCACCGACTTCCCACAAAGCCAGCCTACGCCACTGTCCGATAAAATTATTAAACTTTTTATTACGAACACGCTCGTGAACTGATTTATCGCTTTTAAACTGATTGGGACACTAGTGCAAACGCTTATCCAATTTCGTAATTAACAGTCATGAATAACCTTAAAAGGTTGGCCGTAAAATCGCTTATGAGAAATAAATGGCTACCGGCGATTTATGAATTGCCGCGCGGGAAAATTTATTTGAAACAGTGTTAAATAATACCGTAATTATGATGGAGAGTACGGCACGGTACGCTATGATGTACGGTACGTACAGTACGAGTAAGGGTGGTTAGAAAGAGTGAAAGATAAAATACAAGAGATATAACTAAAGTTTTTAACAGATGGAACGCAACCATGCATTATCATACGTGCCCAAGGCGATCACATAAAAGGATCTGTTCGACTTAAGTTAAACATTGAAGGTTTTTTTTTACATCATCTATGCTTTGGGGAATCACATTTCGGGGCCTGGGTCGGATGTGGATTTCAAGTAGTGTGATTAGTAGATTTTACAATAGAAGCGCACTCACACTTTATTTGTTGTAGTCTAGTTTGTTCAGCTAAATTCTGTCCGTACGTTGCCACCAGTGGGACAACGTTTAAAGCAATGTACCTAAGCCATAAATTTTGCCTACATTTCTGAAACTTTTTCTGAGTGGACCTTAAAATGTTGAGAGTCGGCTTAAAATTTATGGATTTAATTAAAAACTTTCAGCGCTACACACCCTAACTTTATTTGTAACCAACTCCTAACATCATTTGCTGGACTTTTACTACAAACAGAAACGTCCGCTCTGTACGAATAGTAGAGACTTAATCTAATAAATTCCGGGAAAACTGTGATCGATGTTGAATTTGTTGACGAAGTTTAGGTCTTACCTACCAATGTTTTACTTATTTACCACTTGGCGACATTGTTTTAGTGTTCATTCATCAACAAAGTGCTCGACTCACTTGAAGAAAATGAACCCTGTCTCATATACCAAACATATTAGATAGATATTTATCATCATCATATATCAGCCTCTCCATCCATATAATGTACCTCCGAAGCGGCCTGCATCCACCACGAACCCACGGCTTTAACTAGGTCATGCGTCCATCTCGTTGGTGGACGTCCTACGTTGCGCTCGCCTATTCTCGGTCTCCATCCAAGAACTTTTTTTGGATATATTTTAGCGTTTTACATTTTTTTTTCCTAAGAATTTCTATCTGTGAGTTTTCTTTTAACTTCGGGCAGTTCTGTATCGCATGCCAACTAGGATCCACATACTTAATATCAGCGTCGAGTCACCTTCCGTGACCTGACAAATGCTGAATGGATTCCTTTTTCATAACAAACGTACTTAGATAGTTATTGGAATATTTGTTACTTCCTAATTGATTATGTTAGTTATGAAATAAATGTTTCTTATTCTGATTCTAATTCCTATTCTCGGGCTCAGGGTGACAGTCTTTCTCATTACTTTCTTAACAAAAGTGCGTCGACAGATTTTTAAATGTCTGTCACCTTTCCACTTCATCCACTCTCTTATGTGGTCCACTGTGCTACTCGTATCTGGTCTGCAGGCCTTACTATACATACATGTCTCAGACGTGTCTTATAGTAGGTCAATTTTAAAGTATATTATGCTCTACTTCCAATACTACAGCAGTGCTTATTTCGAACAACCAATAATACGGGCTATTTTTTTCAGATGATCTCAGCGTATTCTTTACTCGGACGTCAATGACATTAAAACATGCTAGTGCAAGTGCAAATGAGGACTACGTGACACAAACACAATGTGCAAAGGCGTGAACGGCGTGACATGGGAGACGGAATCTCTTATGGGCATTCCCAAGCCCTCGCCATGGAGTCGCTTCTGTCCGAGATCTGCGATGTCCCATGTCGGCTTGCTTGTGGCGCTTATGCTGTATACTGCTGGAGGGGGATTGGTAAGAGAGAAGAAACTGTACTTACCGTCGCACTCATAATCATTAATCACGATGAGATGATGATGAACCGCCACACTCATAAACGTCAAAATATGCATGGGTATCACTCTTTTTTTCCATTAAATTACAGATGTAGTGAATAATTTGAAGTTCGTATATTTATCTTGCTTTCTTACTGATGAAAGTAATTGAGAAATCAAAATAAATACGAATATTATGCGCCAAAATACGATGGAAACACATTTAATCAATAGATCTGTACTAGCTGACGGACTTAAATGATGCGAGCAATTTCATGATGTAAGTCCCGTGGGGATGAAATATGGCCTATATAATTCGCTGAATATTATAGCTTTCTATATAGCAGAAAGTTACAATCAAGCACACAATCATGTTTATTGTCTTTAAAATTTTTAGAATTATAGCTGTTACCTGCGACTTCGTTTGCGAAGAATTTGTTTATACTTCTTGTATTTTATAATTTTCTGGGATAAAAACCATCATATGTCCTTATAAGTGTCTTAAACTGTCTCCACACCAAATTCGGCTCATCACGTGTTCGGTTGAGTACTTTGGGCGTGAAAGTGTAACAAACAAACATATTATGACGTCACCAACGTATAATAATGACGTCGTCGGGTGCTAAGACTTAAATCGCAAATGTAATTTTCTTAGTAACTATCCTGATTTATACAAATTACTAGCTTTTGGCCGCGGCTTCGCCCGCGTGGATTTCGGTTCTTTTTCCGGGATGAAAAGTAGGCTATTGTCACTCTCTGGCCCATAAACTATCTTCATGCCAAAAATCACGTCGATCCGTCGCTCCGTTTCGACGTGAAAGACGGACAAAAATACAAACGTACAAACATACACCCTTCCGCATTTGTAATATTAGTATGGATCTATGACACGTTTCTTTCTCAATCTTTCACGGCGCGTCGGAACAGAGCAAGAGACAGCTTGACATTTTCAAACTCGTAATTAATGACATTCTTATTATAGTCCGAAAACACGAAACTTCTTCTATGATAGCAGCCAAGTTTTTACAAAAGTGAAATTTACGTCAAAATGTAGAAATGTATGTAAGTAGTTAAATACCTTTTAGCCAATTTGTTGATAGGGACATCCTTTTATATTTGACAATTTAGAAGATGGAACCAGACGCGGCGAAAGCTTTAATCAGATCTAAAGCCCGTCTAAAAAGCTTTGTTTTACTTATTTCATTTAAAAGTGAATACTGTTTGAGCTGAATGATGATGAGCTTTAGTTAAAACTTGTAAATAATCTCTTATAGCACTTTTTCAAGTCAGTGACTCGATACTAGGTTTTGTGAACTTTTGTGCCGTCGAAGGCAAAGATAATACATATCTACAAATCTTATCTTTACACTTTAGTACCTTGTCGTCGTATGCGTTCTGAAAATTTTATATTTCTATACAAAAGTTCAAACTCAAACACGAGCTGACTCCGAGTTGCGACAACTTAGTAAAGTGCAAACATATCTTTGGCCTCAAATTAACCAACAACATTGAAATCCTGTATAGTAGAGTGGAGTACAAAACATCGACTGAGTGGAATGCGACTATTTTCCCTTATTTTTTCCCGAATTTTGACCAATTTGGACGTTTCAAATTTGGCACGCTGATATGCCTAGAAATTTCGTGATCTGGCCGATTTTACGATCGGCCGCCGACATATTATAATATACCTAACGTCAATTTTTTGCTCGACACCTAATGTTTGTTATTTTTCAGTCTTTGCAAAAAACTCCTCTTAATAAATCAAAAACAAGAATACCTACAATAATCTTCCCTTCTTCCCACCTTTTATAGGAGCAAAGTAAATACATCTTTTAGTCGCTGACTGCACGAACAAATGGTAGAATCAAAAACTTTGTAGCGTTCCGTTCTCTTCTTACATTTTATGACACAAATAAAGTTAAAACAACGGATGCCAGCGTTGAAAAACAATAAATAAAATCAAGTAGGTTAAAAATTGTGGAGGATAAGTTTGTCGTGCCAAAATAACCAAAAATATAAATTTACAATATTGGCAGTGATCCTTCCCGGGTCGTTACTCCGTGCAGTGGGCGTGAAAAAACGAAGCTTGGATATAAAATTAAAACCGAATTTCCTTCAGTTTCAAGACGCAATGAGGGCTATCGCGTATGAATTGAGCTTGCTTGACCATTGTGATTGAGCTTTTTATATTCAACATTTTCCCATTGGAAATCGACTTCCTCGTGGATATTTCTAGTAGGTAGTTAGGTACAGTCAAGTGCAAAACTAAGTATATATTTGAACCACTCAAAAATATGTTACTGCGGTCTTATTGCGTCGGAATATGAGTCGGTTGTATTTATTTTTGAAACTTTGAATAAGTTCATATTTTTATACTTGACAGTACCTTACCTACACCTACTTTGAAATTAGTGCGATGTGTTTTTTGTCTTTTTTTTTTTAAATACCCATTGAAATATTCCCAATCCAATGAGGGCTATCGCGTATGAATTCGCCACTAGAGGCGCTAGTGTAGCGTGAGGTCTCCGAAATGTCAAATCTCATAGTTTTTGGGTGAGCCCGCGGGTTTATTTATAACAAGAATAATTTTGTGAATATTTTGAAATTAATTATGGCAAATATGCGTTCCGGGGCAATGAGTGTCTGTGTTTTGAGACAGTTTTGTCTTTCGGAAACCTTTGTCCTCCCTTTTTTCCGAACAAAACGGGGACTATGCAACACTGTGGCATGCTCGATATTTTTATGGTACGGTTTTAAGGTGTATTAAATATGATTTTAATCTAAACTTTGTTTTCACGCCCGTAATAACAGACTTTGAAAGCCATACTTAAAAACCTCACGCAACAGTGCACCATCTAGTGAGACACAAAACGATAGCCCTCATTGACTCAGCCCTGAAAGAATGTTGGATTTGCATCAATTACCTACATAATACTGATAACATTTTAAAATATATTTTGTTAGTTGCAAGCACGTTACAAGTATAAGAATACGCAAAAAACAAGCCAAGTGAGAGACGTACTTGCGCATCGAGAGTTCCGTACAAATTTGGAGGTACAGTCACTAATTATCTGACACAACACAACAAAGCAAGTATAAAAATAAATCTGATAAGTCCATTCACAGGGCCGGTAGAATGAGGGCCAATTGACAGAAGAAATATCGCTATTTGGCGTTAGTTTCGTGAGGTTTTTTGACGTCACGGTCTTGCTTGTAATTATAAATAACTAAATGAGCCAATGAGGGCTATCGTTTTTTGTCTCACTAGATGGCACACTGTTGCGTGAGGTTTTTAAGTATGGCTTTCAAAGTCTGTTATTACGGGCGTGAAAACAAAGTTTAGATTAAAATCATATTTAATACACCTTAAAACCGTACCATAAAAATATCGAGCATGCCACAGTGTTGCATAATCCCCGTTTTGTTCGGAAAAAAGGGAGGACAAAGGTTTCTGATAGACAAAACTGTCTCAAAACACAGACATTCATTGCCCCGGAACGCATATTTGCCATAATTAATTTCAGATATTGCAAAATATTCACAAAATTATTCTAATTATAAATAAACCCGCGTAGCTCACCCAAAAACTATGCGATTTAACATTTCGGAGACCTCACGCTACACTAGCGCCTCTAGCGGCGATTTCATACGCGATAGCCCTCATTGGAAGCAAAGCAAGACTGTAGCATCAAAAAAACCTCACGATACTAACGCCATCTAGCGATATTTAGCCTGTCAATTAGCTCTCATGGAGCAGGCATTTTTGCACGCTCCGCGGAGGCAGATATTAGTGCAGATGACACGGCACCTACAATATCCAGTGTTAACTGAGCTGAGCCCTACTCTTAAGCACACTTTTTTAGTTTGAAAAAATAATAACAAAAGGATATTATTCTCACGAATTACTGCTACAAACGGTTGTCTATAATTTCCTGAGTTTGTTACGATTGGTCCAGATCACGTCTCCAGAATCATTTAAATACAACATACTTCAAATAGAACAAGTACAGTCGTGGAAGTGTTTTTGCTTGCTCAGTGTTATCAGTATGTGCTATGATATATTCCGTCATAATGTCATTCAAAAAGGTGACATGCTTATGGTAACATGTGCTTGCAACGTGTAAAGGAATTTATTTAAAAATTGGTTAACCTTTTCATCCCGCCGCTGTACTTCAACGTAATTACTATTAATTACAATATTTTTTTCACACCTCTCCTTCAGAAAAGTAACTTTTCCTCCCTGACGAGAGGGAGCAACGTTCAACTTTTCTGTTCAAGGCTTTTCTAAGTGTTTTGTTGCAAATGCCATTTTTTGAAGTTGATAATTGTAAAGCCACGCCATTTTCTATGCTGGTTGTTCTTTAATAATATTTAGAATTCTTTTTTTCAAGTTTCTTAATGCTCGGTGTGAAAAGTTATATGAGCCACTCGGGAGCAAAATTATTTTCATCTTGGGCGTTAACACTTCTACTTTAGAATCCCTCGCTACGCTCAGCATTCTATTGTAGAATCCTTCGCTACATTCTGGATTCAATGTACGGCCTCTCCGTAAATACACCATTTTGCTCCTTGTGACACATAACTATTGTCGCTGTTAACCCTTAATAAGGCCCCATTTATTGAAGCATACTACCACAGAATCAATAGCAGCTATCGAATACATACCTGACAAAGGATATTTTTTGAAGCCAGTAGTATTTTCAATAATTACAACTGTAATTAATGTAAATTGTAACTCATAATTAATACAATAAGGTTGAATTTCCAATTCATGTGGTCACTAAATCGCCTCTACCTCAAGGGTTATAATTAACATTGAAAACATTATACTTGGTTTGGATAGGTATTTAACCCTTTACCAGGCCCCTTAGAACTAGCGTGTCTTCATACGTACTTTATATACTGTTACAACCGTATTTAACGCCTTTTAAAAATGTATTTACGAAAGTCGGAGATGTTCCTTTAAACCAGAAATAAAAATGTGGGTTACGGTTATCCCATCGCCTGTCTAAGTAATTAACCGTCATACTCGATTTTGTCTTATTATATTCTTGATCAGACGAAGGGATATATTCCTAACACATCTTATTCTTCAGGGAAAGTCTTTAAAAGGAGATTTTACAGCTAGGTATATGAATTCGTTCTAGGTTGAACACAAAAACAGTTTTATTACTTACGCGAGTTTTTATGACACGTCAAGACAATTTACCGAGCCATGGGAAGAATAGCTCCCGCGCAGTTAAACTCTAATAAGGCCATGGGATAATGTCAACCCACATCCTAATTTTGTTCATACACAAAAATGCATGAATATTTAGCAATGTTTAAGATTACATTACCTTTCAACACTCAAATCTATAAAATATCAAAAAATTGTTCGATCTATGTACTTCTGTTTCATAGAAATTAAGGAAAGTGTTCCAATTTCTCCGTAGTTTACTGAAATTAGAGTTCAAGTGAATCTAAACGGCTGCCAAAGATATATTACGCTATTTAGAAGCGTGTTGTGAATGAAGATAATAAAATACTATTTTTAGGGATCGACTAAATATTTTGTAGGAGGTTTGGAGTTAAAACCTGACTACGGTAACCGATATAAGATGTGGTAGGAATATATCCCTTCGCCTGGTAAAGGGTTAACTAAATGTAAACAAACTTCAGCTGCCAGATTTGGTACCTACATTCAAGGATTTGAAACATTTTACTCATCTATCATTGTACTTAATACAAACTACACTAGTGTACTTCAATACAGAAATGTAAATGTTTAGATAGTTTACATTGTTTTGTTTACATTTAGTTAAATACCTATCCAAACCAAGTATAGATGCGCTGTTACTATACATAAATACCTATCGCATTCACCGTCTCCTTTTACCTTCAGTGTGAGAAAAAGAAGTGGTGTAAACGATTGTGGTTCAATTGCAATAGAAAATAAGGCATCTGAACTGAGTAACCCGATCTTAAGGTAATTATCTCAAAAGTTGAAGCACCTTTTCCTGTATATTACATTACACATTACTTTATGTGTAACTGTTAATGAGCAAAGCACCCTTTTATTTTTCGTAACTGTATTTAAGTAGGTACTGAAGTGTGTGTCTGTGTTTTTGTTATCTGTGTAGGTACTCGTCTCAACTTCGAGAAAGAGGGAATTTATATCAAGTTTATACTCGTAGTTAGGCGCAATGCGGCGTTCTAGTCTAGCTGCCAATGCGTGCAAGATGAAAGGTGACGGCCACGACAGAGTTAAAATAATCAATTCTTACTTTTTCAGCGCCGAGCCTGGTCATAAAAAAAGAGTATTTCGTACAGTCAACCAATTTGATTCCTAGGTCATCACAGAGTCGTGTTGTGGTGACATAACGTCATGCGTTACACATTGCTAATAATGTTATTGACAAATAAAATTATTTAAAGTAGGATTTTTTTGAGATGTCCCGATCTCGTTAACATGCCACCTGTCGAACAAAGCCATTGTATTCTATTATGTCCTCAAGTGCATAATCCTGAGTTTAAAATGAACGAAAATATAAGATAAAATAGCTCATTGAAATAACGACTTTTTAATGCAAGCTTCTTTAGCTGACTGTACTTTTTGTCGACTTTATTCGCATTGTCATCCAAACTTACATACATACATTTGCATACCAAATTTAGAATCGATGCCATTAACCGTTGAAGAGTTCCGTCCTGCGGAGACGATCCTGGCCGGACTACCACGATGTCACTACCAGATTATTATACTGTCACGAAATTTACATAAGTATGCCAAATGTCAAGTCGATCCGACTAAGTATTGGTAGTTGGTCGAATTTAACTTGCAAGATTTGACTACAGACAGGCAGACAGACAGACAACGGGACAGGTAAAACTAAATAAAAGCTTGTAAAATACACGTAAAAACTGTTGAACTGACAGTAAGTAACCTTGTTGCATGCAATGCATACTTATAAAATGTATCCTTCTAAAAGAGTAGACTAAATGTGTCAAAACGTTCAGCAATAATATCGAAAGGATGATGGTACAGTCACCAGAATTAATATCGGCCACAGCGGAGCGTGCAAAAAAAATATCTGACACGTCCTTCCGGCCCTAGAAATAGAGTCGTATCAGATATTTATGCACGCTTGTTGTGTCAGATATTGGTGCTGGTGACTGTACGCCGCAGCTACTATTTCCTAGCAGCTTTCTTATTTACACAGATAGAGTGACGCGAGGTTTCCTTCGCCATAAACTATTTGAATAAACATCCTGGCTTACGAATTAAAGAAATAAAATAGCGTTTTTATGAAAATAACATTATATTGCTTATTCAGAGCGGATATTGACGAAGTTTTTGAACTAAATTAGAGGTATACTACAGAATATTCAAGATATTGTGTAAAGTATTTTAATAGAAATACTATTGAACGTAAAACTTAAAGATTTCTTAGAAACTAAAATTAAATTTTATTCTACTATAGAAGTGGTTTTTTCAACCTTAATCATCTACACATAAAAGTAATAGCGAAGTGCCCATTAAAATTCCTGAAATTCGTCTTCGAACAAGCAAACGGGGCTTTCTTTAATTTTTTCTTCATCAAACGATTCGAAGTTGGATGTGTCTCCCGGTGAGCGGATCTTCGGGATAAAAGGAGGATGCACTCTGCTGTTCAGAATATTGTCCCAGTCGAGCTCTCTAAACCACTTGTGGTTCTTGAAGTCCAGCACCCCGTCTTTGAGATTCCCATACCGTCTGGTGACGTCCACTTGAAGAAGATGCGCGAGCAAATCTTTAAGCTCCGGTGTAAAATGAGCAGGACACCTGTATTTTCCAGCTACAATCTTTTCATAAATCCTCATGGGATCTGAAGAGTAAAATGGTGGATGTCCAGCGCTCATTTCGTAGAGCAAAATTCCAAGCGACCACCAATCTACTGACATTCCGTAACCCTTGCTTAAGATGATCTCCGGAGCCAGGTACTCTGGTGTTCCGCACAGCGTCCAAGTTCTTCCACGTATTAGCTTGCAAAATCCAAAATCCGTAATTTTGATGTAACCAGTTCTATCAATGAGGATATTCTCTGGTTTTAAATCACGATAAACCAAATCGCACGCATGCAGGTATTCCAGTGCTAGAATCACTTGAGCGCCGTAAAATTTCGATGAAGTTTCTTCAAATCGTCCCATTTTACGCAAGTGGGAAAACATCTCACCCCCCGCTATAAATGGAAGTACGTAATAAAGATACACGTTATCCTTAAAGAAATATTTCATGTAAACCACGAAAGGAAAATTCAAGCCGCAAAGTATTTTCTTTTCGTAGAAACTGTGCTCAATCTGCTTCAACTTGACGATTTTCTCCTTTTCCAGCAACTTCATGGCGTAATATTTTTGTGTTGCGGTATGTTTTACTAGGTAGACTATGCCAAATGCACCGGTACCGAGGACTTTTATTTTATCAAAGTCACTTGGTTTCGCGTTGGAGTCGGCCCTCTCGTTCCAAGAGTCAATGAAGTCCTGGTGCAGCTTACGAAGATATTGGGAGTACTGATCCTGCTTGGACTGAGAGTACCCTCCCTGCCGCGGCGAGTACGCGCGCCGCTTTGGGTCGTCTGAAGTCATAATATTAATACTCTTTTCAGAAATCAGTTTGGTTAGTTGAAAAATACTAAATCATCCGTAAAAGTAACTCCAGAATTAAAAGAGTCAATTTAGCGGAGTGAATAATTCTTTGACAAACCTAGGCTGCTGACACATGCCATTCAAAATTGTTCTTTTGTTTTTTCGTCGAGCTTTGCAGCTGTTTACACAGCAAAGTGTTTTCTACTTTTTATAGTATTTTTATTGTAAATAATGCAAAATGACCAAACTTTTGAAATGGACGAGTAAGTGGAGGTTTCAAAAACATAATTGGTGAAGTGAATATAAATTAAGCATATAAATACAAGTTTACAACATATATTCTCATACAATCGTGGCAACAGGTGATTATTGTTTTATTCACATTAGCCATTATGTTTTTTCTGTGCTTCCAATTTTTAACGGGTCATTTTAGTTATTTAGCCTACATTCCTATATATTGCGTTTCAATTGATTTCAAATCAATTCAATTCAATTAAATTCTTGAAAGTATAGCTCCATCGATACTATCGATGATTCCGCCAATGTCGAGGTTGGAAAAGACACTATCAGTTGATTTCAAATCAGTCACACTATAATAAAATACTATTTTTTTTTCATTGTATTTCAATGTCTCGAAACTAAACGTAACAAAATGAAATTGTCAAAACAATGTCATTGTGATAAGGTGAGTTTGTTGTTCAGGTTTTTTAAATGGAATATTTAATTTCACAGGCAGGGTATGGCTAAATCATACACCCAGCAGAATCATCAAGATCACAGACGATATTTGGAAATGTTAAAAGAAGAGTTTCTAAAAAAGTTTTCAGAGCCTCCCAGGTACAATAAATCTGCCACCGATTACGATACAGTAAAAGCGATCGGTAACGGGGCTTATGGAGAAGTATATTTAGTAAGAGACAAAAGTTCATTCACGTACCACGCCATGAAAGTTGTAGATAAAGGAGTCGTCGTTGAAAGAAAACACGTCAAACATTTATTACTGGAAAAGAAAATTCAAGAGAGTATTCTATTTCCTTTCGTAGTTACATTAGATGTCGCATTCAAAGATAACTTATACCTTTATTTCATACTACCTTTTATATCAGGCGGAGAATTATTTACCTACATACAGAAGTATGGTAACTTCTCCGACCATTTATGTAAGTTTTACGCTGCTCAAGTTGTTCTAGCGTTAGAATACTTGCACTTCTGTGACATTGTTCACAGGGACATAAAACCAGAGAACGTATTAGTGGACATGAATGGTTATTTGAAGGTTTGTGACTATGGATTTTGTAAAGTATTGAAAAAGAAGACGTGGACTTTGTGTGGCACGCCTGAGTATCTCGCGCCAGAGGTGATTCTGTCCAAAGGATATTCGTTCCCGGTCGACTGGTGGGCACTAGGCGTACTCATATACGAAATGAACGCTGGTCATCCTCCGTTCTTTGCATCTGACCCAGGCAAACTGTATGAAAAAATTCTAGAAGGTCAATATAAAAGTCCCGATACGATGGACCCAGACTGCAAACAATTGGTGAAAGGCTTACTTCAAGTTGATCCAACGAAACGAACGGGTTCACATAAAGCAGGCACGTACGACATAAAAAGTCACAACTGGTTCTACGAAGTCAATTGGCAGTCAGTGCTGCATCAAAGGGAGCCTGCCCCGTTTGTACCAATCACTGCATCACCGGGAGACACTAGCAATTTCCCTGACGTGCCACAGAATAAGCTAAAGAAGTGTTCAACATGCCAATATGAGAAAGAGTTTGAAGATTTTTGATTACGTTTTACATTTATGTACATTTGGTAATTTGATGTAAAATACGTACCTGAGGCTCGCGGTGTTCTGCTGATGAATATTAGGAATCAGTTTGATCTGATATGTCCAATTTTTTTAATAGAATCTTTTGTATCATAATTATATTATTAATTTATTACGTTATTCGTTTTTCGTTTTACTTGTACCACAATATATTACGGCACGGCCTATAAAGCTGTGCCATTAAATCTGTTGTCAGACCGAGGGTGGTATGTATACAACAACTATTTTTATCGGCCTTTTACTATACTATATAAGTAAGTAATATGTAGAATCAGTACTTACAGCGTTCAGATAATAGCTATTGGTAATATCTTGCAATCCTTTGTTGGACCTGTGACCTATTTCTTTAATGAAAGGACTGAATCCTTGCAGGAACACGTGGAACATCTATGTCTGTGGGACATATATGTATTTATGCAGAACTCACATCTTATAATGTGTGGATATCCTCATTGTGTCGGCTGTGATGCAATTCTTAACGACCAAGACAAGCTCACGGTTGGATCAGGGCTGGCTTCACATTTTCGTCTTGGACAGAGTTATCACAATCATAAAAATATTTAATCATTCACGGTTATTTACACTAGATATAGGTGCCTATCCGTGAACATGATGCATGCAACTGCGTTGAAATATCTTACGTTCCTTAACAAATATAGGTATGCACGATGGCTTTTACACCCATAATGAATTTGAAACTACGAGTACATTCCAGATGATTGAAGTAGTTAGGTACATAGCTGGTACGAATTGATATGCTCGAGGGTTCACAAATAAATTATATCTTTGAACTACTATGCTAATATTTTATTAGAAAATGCGGTAGTTCTGTCTTAATACATTTGTCATCGAGGGTATTGAAGGGTATTGAATTTGTCTGATCTGAGTACATGAATACTTTCATATTTAGTGTACCTGCTGGCCTTACCCATGTTTGTTTAAAGCTTGTTTAAAGTCATAGTTTTCTATATTAACTGTCACATGCTAAACACAAGTCGTTTGTGTAAGTTTATATTTTCATAGATGCAACTTATGATTTATTTATACCTTCCGTAGTAAAAGGAAGCTTCTATATATAGAAGGGCAGTCTATCAACATATTTATTTTTATTAAATCACCTGATGGTAAGTGAGCATCACCACCCATGACAACCCGGAACTCTAGAGGATTGCCCTTACGTTGCTTATCTGGGTAGAATACCTCATATGCCAGTAGCTACTCCAGTTGTCTTCGTTTCCACGGGCGCGGCCGCGTGAGCACTGCTTGGCTACTTGGTGATAAGATTAGGGAGTAATATGGTGATGGCGATCCGAATGCAACTTACACACAAGGAACAAGGTCGGTCCAGAAGTGGAACTCTTTCGGTTCAGATTTTTGGCAGATGTGGCTGTATTATTCTGTGAGTGTAGCCAAGGTGTGTTTACATATGTCTAATATCATTCACGTCAAAATGAAAGAATTAAGAAAAGTATCAGTTTACAGATTAGTTATCATTTAAATACTGAAATGTGTCGATAATTATTGTTTATTTGGATTTATTTTTAAGTACTACATGCTAACAGCCTGGCAACGGATCTGATATGACGTTTGATAAAGAAGACCATCAACTAACACCAACTTTTACTCATGAACTACAACACAGACACAAACAGTACTTGGACGCGTTGAAACTGAATTTTTACAAAATTTACTCTAATCCATTCAAATATGAAAAACCCATTACAGATTTTGATTTTCTGAGAATATTGGGGAATGGTGCGTACGGAACCGTACTCTTAGTGCGCGATAAAAACTCATTCGTTTACCATGCTATGAAAGTTATCGACAAAGGCGAAGTAGTCAAGAAGAAAAATGTTAAACAATTGTTTAATGAGAAGAACATTTTGCAAAGCGCATGTTTTGAATTCCTTCTTTCCCTAGACTACTGTTGTAAAGATAATGTCTACTTGTATTTTGTGTTGCCTTACGAGACCGGAGGTGAATTGTATACTTTGATCAAGAGGTTTGGTGTGCTGTCAGAGGTTCTTGCCCAATTTTACGCCGCTCAGATTGTGATGGCAATAGAATATCTGCATCATTGTTCTGTCATGCACAGGGATATCAAGCCGGAGAATATTTTAATCAGCGAATCGGGATATGTCCGGTTGGGAGACTTTGGTTTCTGTAAAGTGATTAAGTCCAGAACGTGGACGTTATGTGGAACACCGGAATATTTAGCCCCAGAGCTCATCACCTCGAAAGGGTATTCATATGCGGCTGACTGGTGGTCAGTAGGGATACTTGTGTATGAAATGAACGCTGGATACCCACCGTTTTATAGTTCTGATCCGATAAAACTCTATGAAAAGATCCTTGTTGGTAAATACAAAAACCCGGAGGCGATGTCGTCTCACTGTAAGTCGTTAGTGAAAAGCTTGTTACAAGTAGATCCCAGTAAGCGATTTGGAGCGCTCAAGGCGGGAGTGTTCGACATAAAGAGTCATGGATGGTTTCTTGGTCTCGATTGGAATATGTTACTGCATCAAAAGCTGAAACCACCCTTCGTACCCGTTTCTCGATTCGTTGGGGAATCCATGAAACATTTTGCAGACGAAACTGATATTAAGCTGCAGAAATCGCAGCATTGTCTCTATGAAGAGTACTTTGCAGACTTTTAAAGTGAAACATATCATATGTTTGTAATTATTGTAGGTAATTAATTACAGAAACAATGTCTCTTCGTAAACTTTTTTTTTCTTTTTCCTTTTTTCCTTTTTTTCTTTGTAGTTTTTAAATTGTTCTGAGAGAAGGTCTGTGCCCAGCAGTGGGACGTATATAGGCTGGGATGATGATGAGTTTTTAAATTTGTTAGATCACCAGGTAAGTAGAAAGTCCAACCAAAAAGATCTGTCTTTTTTAAAATATTATTTTTTAACATGAAACTACCGTGAGACTCACTCATTTTAAATGGTTACATAACGGATAACTCACGTCTGAAATTGAATTTAGCTCGATATGTTTCGGGCTAATCCGTAACCCTTCTTCTGAGGGAGCAACTTGACTCGGCGGCTGCTGCAACACGCGCGATCTTAAAATCCCAACTAAATCGTCTGGCTTATTTTTTTAATTATTTAAACATTCAACTACAAAATATATGCAAAAATTGCATATTGCCTCAAACATAATTTTGGAAAAAAATATTATTTTTTAAAATTTTGGGTTTGATTTATCCCTGCTACTCACCAGCCAGGTCTGCAGTTTCGTATTGGGATGTAAATAGGAGAGGTATGGAACAAGTTTTCAGCTTGCCTCAAATACCTATCTAAAAGCCAGCTCTCCTACTTAAGTACATTTTGGATCGGAACTCCGATAAAAAAAATATAAGTGTTCACTATCATTACCATTTTAACATAATTTGTAGAAGAATCTGAAATGGATTTTAAAGGAAGAAGGTACATTTTAGCGCGTGAAACATCGTCCCAACTTACACAGAAGTCTTTACATTAATTCAGTAGCTCTACCTTTATCGTAGTCGTGTACTTCCTAAATATATACCTAAGTAAATAGAAACTTAAAAGTTTTCTAATCTCGTGATATTTATTAATTTATTTTTCATGATAATGTACAATGTTTTTTTCTTAGGTGTTCCAAGCATTGGAGTACCCAGCAGAGCTGGCGAAGCAGGAGTTCCACAGAGAACGGCTGTTCACGGAGCGATGGAACCTTATACAATTCGTGTCTGAAGCCCAGAGCAATTGGACTGATGACCTATTAAAAGACGCAATAAGCGGACAACTAGCTATTTATGAAAAAGTAAGTTTACGATTAAATACGAAGTAAGTATACTCGTAGTTCCTCAGAAAATGCTCTACGATATAGAACTATTTGTAACACAAAATAATTTATAGTACACTAGCTGTTGCCCGCGGCGTCGCCCCCGTTCCAGTCTTTTTTTAAGCCTTGTCCGTACAATAACAAACACAACAAAAAATAATTTTGTAATTCGGTGCCGTCATTCCGAAGTTATTCGCGTACAATACATTTCGGCAATTCATTTTTATTTATATAGATTTGCGATACTTATTTACACATACCAGGATTTGACAATATAATACAATATAAATAATATTTATAATGACCTCGAATTTTGTGTCTATATAAAAATTATAAATTTTGTACCTACCTGATTTGTGGTGCGCAATAAAATATAATATATTTTATTAAATAATATATTGCAACAAAATGCGAGGTCATAAAATTTGACGTCTCAGCAAATCACATTATTTCTGATCCTAGCTATGTAATTAATATTTTAGATTACGTATTCTGTGGTTTTAGTAAATTCTAATGCTCTGTTTAGGTTTTAGAAGAAGCGTCATCAAGTGGCTTGGCGCTTGAAGTAGAAAATAATTTCCCAGCTGCAGAAGAAAAGTGGAGTATATTGCAAGCGGTCTTTTTTTCTTCGACTGTGCTCACCACTATAGGTGTGTACGAACATGTAAGCATACTGTAACATACAGTGGATGAAATTCTGTATTCAATATAATATCCAATACATTTGAATTATCTCAGGTTTCATAAGTTTACACGAGTGTAATCCCTGAGAAAATTTAATAACACACATTTTATATTAAAACCATAGGCAAAGTCCAAAAACATTTGGAGTTTGAGTGATGAGGTGATGTAGTTTTGTAACTAACTTAGCAAGTAATCCATACCGAAAGTGTGTGTGTTTGTCCGTCTTTCACGTCGAAACGGAGCGACGGATCGAAGTGATTTTTGGCATGGAGATTGTTCATGGGCCAGAAAGTGACATAGGCTACTTTTTATACCGAAAAAAATGCACAGTTCCCGAGGGAACAGCGCGCGATAACCGAATTCCACGCGGGCGAAGGCGCGGGCAAAAGCTGGTAATTATATATTTCTTCTTACAGGTTACGGCAACATAGTTCCCGTAACGTTTTGGGGTCGACTGTTCTGCATATTTTATGCGCTCATCGGAATACCATTGACGTTAACAGTCATCGCTGATTTGGGCAGAGTCTTTGCCACTGTTGTATCTGTTATTGCTAAGCAATTACCCGCTATGCCTAGTAAGTACCGTTGAACCACATGAACCACCTGTTGATCCTTTATACAAGAACAAGGCCAATCTCTGATAAGGAAGTAAATTGATAATTGATTCAGTAATTGAAGGAAGTGGATTGGTAAAGATCCTCTTCCTGAAACATTTTTTCCTCCTGAAAAGTTCAAAGCATCCTTTAAAAATAAATTTAAAAAATCAAAAAACCCGACTGCCTTAAAAAATACTAAAAAGCAGAAAACAAGTCTAGTGGGCTAGAACTTTGTTAAGTAGCTAACTTAAAGTTCAACAGTCGGGACCCATTAGGTAAGAATTTTTGAGCGTCACTATTTAAATGGTCTGACTGTACGCTAATTATTAGCTTTCATGTGATACCCCACTCGAAGAATAATCGTACCAAATCCGCCTTATTTTTCAAGAATTTCATGTACTTAGTTCAGTCATTCAGACATTGACGTATCACTTATCAAAATCGGTTCAGTCATTGAGTAGTTACGAGAGGACATAGGAATAGACATACATACATACATACGCGTCAAACACATAACCTCTTCGCAGTCGGGTATAAAATAAACATTTATCTACCCAAAACCACCGTTGCGTAAAACATAGTTTACATAAAATATTAATGTAAACCACTAATTCGGTCTATCAGGATTTGAATGATGTGGAAGTCGGATTTTCTAGTGTGTGCATGTTTTAGTAAATTTCCTAGACATTATTTCCTAGGTAATCAGAATCACACAGCTCGATTAACTAATTTTAAGGCCTTTCCATACCGCGTTTTTTAAACGCGCCGTTGACGCGCGTTTGTATCGATACAAACGCGATACGCACGCGAGTTGTATGGCTGCTTTATGAAAAGAAAAACGCGCTGTCAGTCAACTCGCGTGTCTAAAACACGCTCCGACGGCACGTTAATAAACTGCGGCGTGCACGGGCTCTTATAACTACACAGAGTTACGTATTTTAAACCATTTAAATGTGTTCTTTAGGATGTTGCAGTAAAGTGTCAGAAGCAAATCCAGCAAGTCAGAGGTCGTTGTACGCCTTTTGGGCAGTAGGCTTCCTATTCATATACCTTTCGGCTGGAGCCGGACTCTTCAAAATGTGGGAAGATGACTGGACTTTTTACGACGGCTTCTACTTCTGTTTCATAACGATGACTACGATTGGTTTCGGAGACCTAGTGCCAAGTAAGAAGTTTACAGAATACACAATCGATTGATTCGTGTCACAGTAAATAAACGGAGACGGTAGCCGTGTAACTAGTCAATGGATGGTGAAACAGCCCCTAAGTGTCGTTATTTTTTGTCATGTTTGCATTACGTGCTATGTCTTTTACTGTGAAACGATTGATTGATATACCTAGTGCCATCTACGAAGACGCGTGATTTTGTCAAAATTAGAAATTAATGACATTGTAATAACAACCACGGCACGCGTCATCGTGAATGACTCTACCTATACAGGCTTTACTTTGTGTGTGTGTTTACTGAGGTTTGAGGTTAACGGTTATAGTTCATATTTACTGTTATTAATTAAACTGAAGCCCATGTTTCACAATTTTGTTGTTTGAGTGCGTATTGACCAACCAATTGAATCGTGATCCACAGTGGAAATGAAACCTTTTCACAGAAAAAAATATGACAATGTATTGCCTGACAGGAAAATCGTTATGATACTCACTGTGAAAACGCACCACGGCGGCTCAGGAATTAAATGATATGGCTGTACATAAGAGGAGTATTGACATTACATATAAGGTGACCCGGGGCATTCGTGAGGTGATCCGGGGCTATTGTAGCTGGGGGGGTATTGTATCTGAGCCGTTCGATGGCGTCCTTACGACGACATGTTCTTCTCGGCCATTTTACGTTGTGTTCCCCAGAAAAAAAGAAAGAAAGATTTATTTTGGCTCTATAAGTACCACCATCTTACAATAGTAAAATAGATAAGACTAAAACTAGCACTAAAACTAAGTTATTTGGTAACACGACAGGATACCAAAAAGGGTCTCCACTTAGAAGATTGTCTTCACACAACACACATGAACATGGCGAACATGGCGTCATAAGGACGCCATCAAACGGCTCAGATACAATAACCCCCAGCTACAATAGCCCCATCACCTCACGAATGCCTCCCTTAGAGAGTCACCGATATTTTAGTATAGAAATTAGCATGCAGGACGCCTCCTTTTGGGCACAATTCCAGAAGTTCAAAATCTCTGCCTATCCTAAATTGAACTAGCCGTGATTTTACTCAGAAGCATGTACTCGTCTATCTTGACGCGGCCCTGACCGCGGCCTTCTACAAAGTCAATAAATTGTCTTGTCTATCCGGTCTTGTTTATGCAAGATCACGTTAAATTACTAGGTATAGTTACGTAACGTAAGAAAAAATGTTTGACTCTGGGATATGCCCTGCGTTCGTCAATAAATGATGTCAATGTGACTTAGGTATCTACAGTCAAACTCTGATGCTATTCATATTTTTTATTTCATGGAGGAGCTGTGGTGACCTAGTCGTTTGACCTATTTCCTCTCAAGCAGAGGATCGTGGGTTCAAACCCCAGCTCGCATCTCTGAGTTTTTCAAAATTCACGTGATTTGCATTTGAAATTAACCACGAGCTTTACGGTGAATTAAAACATCGTGAGGAAACCTGTACAACCCTGCGAAGCAATTCAATGTTGTGTGTGTTCCCAATCCGCACTGGGCCCGCGTGGGAACTATGACCCAAGCCCTCTCAATCTGAGAGGAGACCTGAGCCCAGCAGTGGGACTTATATAGGCTGGGATGATGGTATGATTCATATTTTCAGAGAGACCCAAATACATGCTGCTCTGCACCCTCTACATACTGATTGGTCTGGCGCTGACCTCCACTATCATCGAGCTGGTGCGGCGGCAGTATGCCAGGTCCTGGCAGCAGCTGCGGGCGCTGTCGGGTCCTCTGGCAGACACCCTGAGGAGGCTCGGGGACGCGGGCCGAGGAGTCGATGTCTCCGCACTGCACAACGACTTGAGGAAAGTGCTGACTGTGGTGAGTGATGTTGTTGTGAAGATATCAGAAGGAATTTGTTTCATCATCATCACGTCAATTAATTATTGGGCTAGTTCGTTATTGAGATTTCGTAGTTCGAATAGTTATTGCAGTTGTGTTGTTTAAGCCTAACTCGTAGGTATTTTGACAAAGGGATGGGTGAATACACAAAAAAACCAGTGAAAATGTCAAAGTATTATATGCCAATGGAACTGCAACTTTATGTAATACCAGAACTTATATGCACAATAAATTAAATGATTGATTGATTGATTGATTATGAAGTAGACAAGGATTCCTAGTACTTACCTAATAAAATATGATCCCTTCATAATCATATTACCTACAATAGTTACAATATAACGTTTTAAACTTTCCTGATTTTTTTATTTATTTATAAGTAACTAGCTGTTGCCCGCGACTCCGTCCGCGTAGATGTATGTAAAATGGTTTATATCTTATTCTCAGACCTACCGAGTATACACAAAAAATCATAAAAATCGGTCAAGCCGTTTCGAAGGAGTTTGGTCACAAACATGTTTGACCCGAAAATTTTATATATTAGAAGAGATTAATACTTATCATCGATATCTTTAGCAATACATAGGTATACTAGATACCTAGTCGTGAGCCCCGGGTGATATTGGTCATACATTATCTAGGTACATAGTTATGTAGTGACACATGCCTAGCCCCGATGTCAAGATCAGATCCAACAACCAACTGGAGTTGTTACTTCATCTTTCAGTCACATCACATGAACACCGTGGCAAATATAATTTCTAATACAAAGTGTGCAAAAACGAGTAGTGTGTGCCCACAGCGTAATAATAAAGCTATGCCATCGGCACAGTAGGCACAATTCAGTGATCAAGAAACATGATGACGTGCTCCGTATTAAGGCATGAGAGTATGATAGACTTTTCTAAAATTAGTGGTTAAAAAATATTCATTTCGTTACCAGCTCAGCGAATTAATATCATCATTGGACCCACATATCTTGTTAACAACCTTTTTAATCTTGTTACTGTTTGGGCTGGGCATTAATCTCAGCCTAACCCGTGCCATGAATTGTGAAAAATAAAATACTTTCAGAGCTCTTTTTTCACATACCAGTTTTTTTCTGACAGAAACCCGAGAACGGTACAACTGTAAGTAATTTTCTCGGTCAGTGTATTTTATTTTATTACTGTAGTCAGCTGAAAAAACATTACAGCAACCAATATTTTATTTTATTGCAGCAATGCTGGTCGAATCTTGCTTTAGCTGACTTCGACAGAATTATAAAATACTTAGGCTAATATTTACTTCTTAGAACGCTTACAGTATTATTATTATAGTCTCTGTATTGAGATAATTGAAACATACTGCTATTTATATTAGGTATGTAATTTTATATACTTACTTACTAATAAACTGATCTAATTGTTTTTCTCTGATTAATCTTGCTTGTGCTTAGTCGTTCAATTATCAATTTTGTAAGATAATGACGAATTGATGAGCCAGTCCGTCTAGCAGCAGACAATTAAATCTAGTTTTAGATTTAAGCACAGTTTTATATAAAAATATATGAAACTGTCAAACAACTCAAACTAGGTTTAAGGACTTATATAAGCTGCAATTTACTCAAATAACGAGCTATGTTTATTTACTTTCCCTATTGCAAATACAAAGTGAGACATGGATGCACAGAAAAACCAGAAAAAGAGACCAGCACTGGGAATCGAACCCAGGTCCTCAGCAATCCATGCTGCGTGCTATAACCCCTACACCACTGCTGGACAGGAATCTAGACACGAATTTTTCCTATGCGTACATATATCAGGTTGCTTATTTCTACTATGCTACTTAAGCAGCAGCACTAGCGACATCTACTCATATGTTTCGTCGAGAGACGTCACATTCTTTCGGAACTAACCGCTCACCCAGACAAGAGATGTCTGGATTTATATATCGATAGATTGGTTATTCTTTTTATTAGATTATCAGCTATCACAGACCCTGCATAATTTACATTTATTCAGTATAAAAACTTATTCCACCTTCACTTCAACATCAATTTAAACCTGCCGACATTTTAAGATTAAAGAGAAACACTGATGAAATGAAAAGGATCATGACAGTATTGATGGTATAAGACGTTGCAAAATTCAAAGGAATCCGTTGACTGATCGGCAGATCTGTTGGCAGATGCTACTTACATCGATAAACATATCTCCGGACTTGTCGACTGATCTCCATAAGATCTTAAACGTGATTGATGGAGCCGTCCGGATGAGGCTTGTGTTTCTAACGTAAACAATTGACATAATATGCTAGGAAGAGCCAGCTGTTTAAAGAAAACTGTTACACACACGTGTATTTTTAGGACACTATCAAAGAAGGGTTTCGTTGTAACTAGGCTTTTAGTTTTTCGTATGTTGAACGGCTCTAAAAACAAAAAAAACAAATACACACAAACAAAACAAATTCAGACATGACGTTCTTTAAACAACCTTCAATAACGGATCAGACAAGCATTTGCATAGTAATAAAGTGTATTTTTTTAAATGTTTAAACAAACAAACGACTATCGATCATGATCTAGTCTTAAGAGTAGATATTTTAGTTCTCGCTCGATCGATCTGAACCTAATTTATATCTCGAGTTAATCCAAAGTAACGTATTGACCTTTACACTATTACTTATTAGTTGAATACTTTGCACATATTGACGGAGGCATCTGGCAATCTTTTGTAACATCTCCACCTAGGGACGTGACAATTTTCTTGTTGGGTTCCATTTTCCTTATGACAAAGTGGAACACATTTTTTCGCCAGGGTTTGTTTAATACGACGTTCTTGGTAAGCCACAACGTTACACGTGGATAGGAATCAGTACCGGATGTTAATCAAAATTATATCTAAAATAGTAATGTTTATGATAAAAATTACGACAGTATGGCTCTTACAAAGACAGCAAAAACAGCAATATAAATATAATATGACATACTACGATATCCTATTTGATATGCACAAATAAGCGGTTTATAAAGTAGGTAATGTTGAATTATCTTCATGTATTAATATCAGAAAAAAAGGCGTGGTGGCCTAGAGGCGATTGGTCAAAACCTATGTCGCCTCTCAAGCAGAGGATCGTGGGTTCAAACCCCAGCTCATACCTCTGAGTTTATAAAAAATCATGTGCGAAATTATATTTAAAATTTACCACGAGCTTTACGGTGAAGAAATAAATTGTGAGCAAACCTGCACAAACCTGCGAAGCAATTCAATGGTATGTGTGAAGTTCCCAATCTGCACTGGGCCCGCGTGGGAGCTACGGCCCAAGCCCTCTTATTCTGAGAGGAGGCTTGTGCGGTATATAGGCTGCGATGATGACGATGATGAATATCAAATGACTTTAATATCATTCAGATGAGGCAACCAAATATACCGAATGTTTCTAACTTCTGCGGCTTTCGTTCGTTATTACTACGTACGAGTATGTTCGTAATTTTAAAATAAGTGACGCTATTAAGCCTCAAATACAATACATAATGAAAAAACGTAAACTAGTCCTTGCTGTTTGTATTAAAACTCGTATTACCAACCTCAAGAAATCTACTACTTTTGCACGCCTCGCAAGGTTTAACAAACGTTTAGAGTTGCCGACTATCTGACTGAGCCAGTCGTGGTCGTTGCCAGCCAGGATATAAATGGTTACTTCATGGCATAAAAATATATTATTTTTCTGCTGTCTTAAATCTTCAAGAGTAACGGCCTCACATATTTGTAGCACTGACAGTGAATAAGGTTTCTCGTGAATTCGGCAACTACCCCGGTTTCTGCTTTACGGCAACAACTTGTGAGTGTTGCTAAACATTTGCTTCTTTTTCTAATGTATGAATATTTAATTTTATAATGCTGACATGTCTGCACCCCATCTTGTGTTGGGTTGGATGTTTGTTTTTATGAATATTATGTTCTTGTTTCACGCTATTCAAATATTAAAAAATGCTTTACTCTTTTGGTCTTTTCGAGTTGAATTTTAGTTGAAAATTGCAAACAAAATAAATTAAACTTAGTTATAGGTTTATTTTTACCTGTTTATTTTTTACGAGTGAAATAGAAAATTTTAATCCACCATTGCACACCACTTTGGCTTTATATTTACAACTTTAGGGCACCTCAATGCAGAAAATAAATGAAACATTCGTATGCATTATGGTAATATCCACGCTATGCCCTAGGCGCATTCTAAGCACACCTACCATAACTAATATCGTATTTCAAACATAAATAATGCAGCGCTGTTAAGAGAATAATGAATGAAGCCAAAATATCAGAGAAGTAACCAGCAATGCGGCAAACCCGATCGAAGTGTTTACAATTTGGGATCCACATGATTATCTTAGTTTTTCATACGAGCAACCTCATAACACTTGTACCTTATGGAGTCTCGATCGAGGTCGCAACATTTTCCAATGTCGCAACGGCCAACCTTTTAGTTTTACTGCCCAATAAAATTCGTGGAGCGCGTCAGTAATGCTAAGTTTATTTGCTAATGCTTAAATGCACATCGAGGATGTATAGCTGAGCCGACCTATGCTTTAATTGCGGCAGACTGATGAGGTTTTTGTGACAATTACAAGACGCCGTGGTTTGACCTTATGGCCTTTTAGGCAGATCATGGATTCAAGTTCGGGCTCGCACCTCTAAGCACCACGAACTTTTCGGTGAAGGGAAACATCATGAGGAAAGTTCACAAATCTGCGGAGCAATTTAATGGTGTGATATGTGAATTTTCCAATTCAGACTGGTCCCGCGCGAACAGCAATTGCTGCTCGGATTTCATACGCTCTGGTAGTTAATTTGAAATAGGATTGCAATACTGTTTCCAATCCCGCGGGCTGGATTGACTTCGTAACGGATGCGACGTAGTCTATAGCTTTTCCATGGAATTCAAAATAATAAACTTTATATGGTTATATAATCAACTTTTTATTAAATACAAAATTAACAAGCCTTACTTACTAATAATGGCTAATATTTCACCAGTTTGCTACTTATTTATTAATGTCCTAAAATTTATCATATTTGGTAGCTTTGTATTGTAGGTATTTTGTACTACCTAAACTAAAAATATTAAGTCTAATCCCTAATAATCACATTTTATTATGTTTTAGTTAAAAAAGTTGACTTATTATTTTCCTTATAAAATTAATTACCACGCAATGTATCACTACGTGATATTGCTTTGTTTTTATTTAAAACGTCGCACTTGCTGTCACAGAACGTTTTTCTCTCATATCAAATTATTGTACGCATTACATTGCTGCTCGAAAATATTTCAAAAATTAATTACGCTATGGTAGTTAATTTTAAATTAACAATTTGTTTTGATATCGGTTCACACCACTTAAATCTTCGTCTGGTTACAGTTTGAGGTAGTATCAAAAATACACGCTGTATGTGGCCGCTTGTACACGTCCGTTGTTTTCACCGGACAACGGAACATTTTTTTCCGGACTTGCGGTGTTGTGTGGCTTCGTCGCCGGACAAGTGTCGGTGCATGTACACACGTTCATTGTAAGCCATACTACACCGCAAGTCCGGCAAAAAAAAGCTCCGTTGTCCGGTGAAAACAACGAACGTCTACAAGCGGCCTTATTTGCATACTTACGTGTGTACTTGTTTAGGAAATCTTTTTGTCACGCGTCAATTATGCATTTGTAACCAAGTTTGATAGTTATCTAGCTATCTTCATATTTTAATAGTAGTTTAAATACTAAAACATGCTATAGCAGTTAAAAGCGACTCCTTTAGATGAAATGTAACGGGCAATTGCTTCTTTTAAAAGCGCCGACTACGGTGCACTTTCCGGTTCTCACGAATAAAAAAGAGCAGAATGCTCTTTTGATTCACGTACGAATCGTTTTATTTGCACTTGCTGGTCTCGTATAAACCACTCTGGAATAAAGTGACCGGTAAAAATAGATTTACGTTTTAAAGTCGATGTTTTATAATGCTGTAGTGTATTTTTATATGATTCTTATCTAGTGGTCATAAAATGGATCTAACATGAAAGGTTTGCGCATTTCCGTGGCCTTCAATTCTGAAAGATCTGCGTAGATGGATTTAAAGAAATAAGTGGTCCGTAGGTTTCCGATTTTTTTTTACATTAATACATATTCACAGACGTAGGTACTTCGTTATGAATTCCACCAAAGTAATGTGGCGTATCGAATTACTGCTACTATTTGTTCGCTTAACTATGTGAATATTTTCAATTTCAATTTTAATTTAATTTAAATTTTGCTGGAATATTTTTGACATAAAAGTCCATAGTCTTGATGCATGTAGTATGCAAGTATTTAAGCGGATGATTATATATCGATTCAACTCGCGAGCCAAGTCTACGTATTTTTTAATGTGTTTGATATTTTTACAGAAATGGCTGTTCATTTCCTTTTATGCGTGCTATCATAAATTTGAATTGCTTTTCGATCACGTAAGCATATTGAAGCTAAGATCATCATTAATCATACATAAACGTTCTTGATAGAATGATTCCTTTTTTGTAAGCTTGCTAAAAGCACTAAATAAAGTAACACGCAAAACGTAAATTAGCAAAATATTGTTGATGGCATCATTATTCGCAGCCGGTTTTGCTTCGTATTAAAACTTCAGCGAATTTAATATTCTAGACATTAAACTTTGACTAAAATCACAGTAATTTGCTTTGCTTCAGCACTGAGTAAAAAGGTCACTCTATCTTAAGAGTTGTCGGAATTTACCTCATTGCGGACTGAAATAAACACAGTAAGTAAAACAGAATGCGGGTGATATTTTTACTGCAACAATACACCTACGCAAACGTTTTCATTAGTTCTCTAATCACTCGAGCTTGAAATGTGTTAGAAGAGTAATGCAGGTTCTTCATAGTCAGGTGTATAGGTATATTTAACGATCTTTCTCTCACCGCACAAATGGGTCACGCAATGTTGGGCTCCTGAAGATTTATTTTTTATTCTTATAAGAGTGACGATGGATCACTTGCAGCCGGTAAGAAAATGCTGATGTGAGCCTACAGGATTTACTTTCCTATATCGTATATCAGTCACGCGTCAAATTTTTTGGTTTCTTCAAGCCAATGGCATTTTTTCTGATCTTATTTATGTTAGCAAAGTAACAAGTACCTACTACGAAGAGAATTAACAAAATTTCTACAGCGGATCCTAGCCATTGCGGTAGCTAATAGTGAAACCTCTAAAACTGTTTAGTTTTTATTGTTAGAGCCCATTAGGATAGCAATAATTCTGTCGTCAACGTCTGTGATGAGGATGAGTTATGTTAGTGTTAGGTACATTTGAACTCATTGCCGATTTCGTGCTAACGTAATATAATCCATAATCGTCTTTTGTCACGTTTTGTTTGCTTATCTAAAACAAAAATGAATTATACCTTAGTCTTTGAAAGTATTTTCGGGTTTGTTTGACTTTCTTTGTACGTTAATTTCGCCGTTAACCTACGCTTATTTGACTTTTGTACGCAAATATCAAAATGCTTAGCTTCTATTGGCATTTGAATGCCTTCTTTATTTTGGCGGAAAAGAAAATGACAACAAAGGGAAACAAAGAAACCCTGGCATTGGCGTCATGAGCTATTTCTTTTAATGTCGATTAGGCGTGGATATAACACCCACCGACTTCAGTGGCAGGTTTTTTTGCATTGTTATTTATTTGTTTGAACGACGGAAGTCGTCGTTGTCTTCGCATAGGTAAAACACAAGTGAAATAATTACCTATGCATTTTCGTCTGTTTTGTATTTATAGATATAGAACTCAATCTGCTTAGCCTGCTGAGGATTTTCTCACCACTGCGTTTTATCTGCTGTAAAAAGGTGTCAGTAAATTAACTAAGCTCTAATACAGAATGTTTGTTACAGGTAACAATGCCTCGGTTTAGCGGTAAAGACGGTCTCACTGACAAACGCCAACTAGAGTGGGAGGCCGCAGTCGAAGCTGTCATTAGGGACATCACCGCTCCGCTTCCGAGTCAACAAAAACCCCCCATTGTTCAGATTGTCATATACGAATCGTCTGTTTAGTGAATTAATTATGTAAGGATGACGGAAAAGAGTTCCCGTCTGCCATTTGACGCCTTGTGATTGTGTGAACGGCGATCAACGCGGAAGGGCTATTGCTACGTGACATCTTGATGGATGCCTATTGAGGTTGATGCGAACTTCACGTGTCGACGACTGTTGTTGTGTGTAAAGAAAATGAATTAGCTCTCGAATAGTTTGTTCAAATTGTAAATATTTTCAATTAAATCACATTGGGAAAACTACGTATGAATTCTCTACTTATAAATTTTTGAAGCGGATGATAAACACATGCCCTTACTTTGCCTTTAGTTATCTTTCAATTATAAATCAATGTGTAAATTTATTTACTGCAGTCATAAGCAGTAGCAAAGGAATAAATATAGTATCAACTCGTATTCTAAATATCCTGATGTATGTTAAAAAGAAATATCGAAATGCAGTATATTTGTACTTTTATGTTCGGGTCAAATCTTGCAACCGAATTTTAACCCACTTTCAGTGGTAGGATTGTCTTGAAATATGGCATACTTAATATAAAATCTGGTGATGATAATCTGGCAGTGCCTAGGTACCAGGTGGTTCAGCCAGATTCGTCTCCGTAGAAGTGAACTCCGAAGTGGTTGACGCGACGCACAGACACGAAACTTTAGTACATGTACCTAAGTTCAATTTTGATGATAATGATAATACATTTAAATAATACACACAATACACATTACTTGATGAGAGGTTATAATATACAGCTAAAAAGATGAAAATAATTTAAAAATAGAAAACAAAAATGAAAACAGGCTTTACTTAAATTATCTAAAAAGAAGGAAATAAAAAAAACAATTGGTCACCCAAACCCTTCAATTTATTATACTAGGTACACAATTTACATGAATATAAAAGTTTGGCGTGAGATTTACGAATAAAAGTATACTATGTATACGAGCAAAAGCAAGCAAGTAAATCTAGCTACTTTTTTTTTGGTTGGTATACTAAATTCTACGAATCAATGCTTCTTGATAATATGTGAGCTGAGAATTGGCTACTATCATATCAATTTCGGGTTGGCATTATTTTTACAAAGTTTCTTGATAAAACAAATGAAATATATTATGACTTTGTAAACAGCTTAATTTCATTTGAAATCATAGGGAAAAACATTTTCGATTAAAAATTAGTAAAATATAAAGTAAAATAATGTAGGCATACACATTCAAGTTATTTAACACTCAAGCAATTTGAAAAACTTCGTTGCCATTGGCTTTGAATTGTTATTCGACCCCTCGGCGCTTGACATAATTAGCGTCGAGCCGAATGTTCAAGGCCAGTTGTTCTTTAGTTTCGTTATAGGTATGCATGTGCCTAAAAATACATCTAAATGTACATTCCAACCAAATACATTAACTTCGTGCAACAAAAGATTATAATCAACTGTTCTTCGACATTATTCAGGGCAGGTGTATAAGGTACCGATTAGACGTTGGAATGAAGAGGATTCGAAAAAAAAAAGTTCCCACGTTCACTGACCCCTTATAAAATGATTTGACAAAGCCGCGCGTCCAAGTGTGCTCATACTTCGGAGAGAGTTGAAGTTGTGAACCCAAAGTGGAAGCAGATTCCTGAAAAGAAGCTTCATGTAACCTTCGCTAAAAATTTCAGTTTAACTTGCCCAATCATAAGTTTAGCCAAAAACCCTGCGAATAAATTATCGTATTCTCTCACTCTAACGATTTCTATGAAATTTTTCCATTTCGGGCCGAATAATCGCTATAGCTAGGTCTTAATTATCTCTGGAAAATCGCGTGTTTTGGAGTTTTAGTCCGAGCGATCTTCCGGCTTACCTATAAATTGCATACTTCCACTTATATTATAACTTATAAACATAATTTAATACTTATTGCAACTTTTGTGCGTGACAACGTGCCTAATGCAAAACTCCGCGGTTCCGCGGAAATTAAACTTTATTGTTTTGTTTGGCGTTTTAAATGGAGATGTTTTGTCTGGCAGAAAATGTATATTGTCTCGTCGCATGCGCATAATGGCTACAATTGAGTAGTGGTAAAATAGTTTTGGATTTAAAAATATATTTATTACTATCGTACTAAAAATTATAAATTCGACTGTTTGCGTCACTTGTATTATTTGCTACACTTTCGCGCTAAAGCGACTGGTTGAGTCAGATAACTGGTTGTTTGGAATAACACATAAATAGTAGCCTACTTATGTGTTATTTTTATCATAATAATCCCACGGGCGAAACGTTGGCAGGCCTCCCAGCAGGTGGACTGACGAAATTGCGAGAGTTGCTGGAAACCGGTGGATGCAGTGGACGTCTTCCGGCTGATGATGATGATGAATCCCACAGGATCGGGATAAAATCCAGAAATACAAATGCTAGGTTTGGAGACATAAAATTTGGCTCAGCTGTCTTTTTTGCAAGTTTAATAAAAAGCACGATGATATCTTTGAGGATTCCCACGGGAATGTTTGGGAAATCCCGGAATTTCAGTTCGATCCTGATTTAATGGTTAACAAGCGAAGTTGCAGGTAAAGCCTACTAGTAATAAAGCGAAAACAAATTGATTATCACTTTGAACAACATGAAGGATATTTCCTAATATTTAAAGAAGAAAGAATGTGGTAGACCAGCGATTTGTCTTGTTGCCTCTCATGTATAGGATCATGGGTTTCAGCTCTGCGTCAATTTCTGTGAAAAATTACTTTTGAAATTTAGAACTTCTCAGTGATAGAAAACATGGTGACGAAACCTGTACTCGTACTTGCGAAGTAATTCATGGCGTGTGTAAAGTTTCGCAACGGCAGCCTACTCGTAGGAAGTATAGCTCAAGCCCTCTCATTTGGAAAGAAGACCTTTTATTAAGTGTATAGGGTAGAGACAATGAGTGGAGAAAGAAATATAGCGAATATATTCAAGAATTTAAAATTTGCTTGAATACTAAATGCCTGTGAATTATTATTATTACTTAAGAAAGAAGAATACGCATTTAATTTCATTACAAACAACATGTGTCATTTATGTATATATATTAGTGGATAATCGAGAATTCGCTTAAGACACAGTAGGTTTATATTTCCCATCTTTGATCTCGTTTACACCATCACTATGTTATCGGGTTCGAAGCTTATAGCAGTACCCTTGGGAGCTTTAAGCCCTGGAGGTTTACTCAGCAAACATGAGTTTGTTAATATGCAAATCGAGAATATAAATCGTTACGTTAATGCTCTGTGGATCATAATTTACCCCTACCTCGTATGTATGATAATCGAAATTTCCGTCATAAGTTTATTTTCCCAAACTTTTACTTAAGGTTTAACGTTAGTTTGGTTTAACTCCTGGTATTCCTGGGTCACCATGGAACCTCATCATTAGTAAATAATTTCGTTTTTCAATAATATTATTTATCGAATCGAATGACGTTGAAAGTCATTGCGACACGGTTCTGTGGTGGCTTAGGAATCAAATTAGTGACTGTATCTGTGTTAATTGTCTTCAGATACCTACTTGTTGCTATGAGTTGGAATTCACCTACTTCTAGTGATCGGACTGACTCGAAATTTGGTACAGATATGTAGACTGGATGATAATGCAAACACAAACATGAAAAATACAGTTATAAAATTATCCTTTAAATTTTAAACAATATTTTTTCTAATTGTATTTATAAAGTACGATCAGTTGATCGTAATAATTAAAAATATAATATAGAGAAATTGTCCATGATCGAAGAAACTATAGGTACGAAAGGCAAGATTTACTTATTTATTATATATCAACTGCATAAGTAATTATTTAGTATCCGTTTTTGATATGAGAATCATTACTGTCTTGCTGCATGTATTTCGCTCGATGGTCAAATAAATCGTGATATTCCAACCTGTATTGTATTAGTATTTGAACATACCATTTACGTATTGTATGATGTAATAGTAGATTATTGTCGTGGCCTGGAAGTAGGCAATTGCTGGCTGAGTATGAGTATAAAACAGACGAGCTTGCGAGTCCGTTTAACTAATACGAAGCCAGCAATTGCTATTCCAGCCGAGACTAATATAAAGCTTTTCTCAAAAATGGTGAATAATTTTGAAATAGAATAAACTTTTTCTCAAAATATGTTATAAAATTTAATTTTATTCCAATATTTTTCTTATGCTTTCCCGCCTTTTTTCATTAAAAATAAACTGCAGGTGTATTTTCCCACCAAAAACACCACAAGCTATTTCAGACCCAATAGAAAAAGTCCGGAGTTCCAACAAAATATCTGATACCGGCCATTACACTTGGCTGTATACGACTTGTGCCAACATTTCCATTGCCTTTTTAACTTCAAAAAAATGTGACTGATTGCAGGCGCGCTAATTCATTATTGTCGAGCTTGCGCGCCTGCAATATTTTTAACTTTTTAATTTTTCGCTGACCATAAACTATGCACTTCACCTTCTGATATGTAAAGAATAATGTCAACTTTTACGGACATTTTTGAGAAAAAAGCAAAATCTACCGGCCATGTACTTTATTAGCCTGGGTTCATTGTTGATTGCATGAAAAGTTCGTATTTTGGGCTTTAAACAAATCATTTTTGTGTTTGCTTATTTTCAGACATAAATGTTATGGTAAAAACAAAAACACAATGTTAATAGTCATGTCATGTATCATAATAATGCGATCAGCTGCATACAACAATAATTTTTCAATAAAAAAATGTTTTCTAATGTGTTGTTTCTGTTTATTCAAGAATATTTAAGACCCACAATCCTATAAGTATTTATTTTATGTTTAGTACTGCAACTGAAATAAAGTAAGAAACGGTAAATACCAAATAATAAACCTAAATACATTTAAAGACTTATCTCAATTCGTTTTCAGTGGTGTAATTTATCGTACTTTCTAAAGCGTAATGTTGTACTGAAGTAACGTCGGATATAAATTTTAAGGTTCTGTCAGACGGGACAGTTACGTTGCGGTGCAAAAGCTTTTCGATATAAATTGTGCCGCCCGACAGCACCTAAGGTTCTACTTCCATTAGTCAGCTGCAGATAAAAGCCATCAGTATACAATCGATAATGCACTCAGTAGTCTAGAACCCGCTGAGTAACCCCATGGAACCACATTACTCAAGAAACTGCTAGAAACATCATTCCCCGTATTTCTCAGTGCTTGAGTTGAGCCATCAAAATCAATCGCCAGAAGCAAAACAATAACTCAATTTGAAAATAAATAATGCGCCGATACATTTTGTTATTTTCTGGGAACATATTGTGGTAATTCTACGTACGGTTCCTTGTATTTTGATTTTATAGAGCAATAAAATATATCTCGATGTTTGTGTAATATCATAATTTATTGTGTAAACGTTACCAGCCGGTCCGAGCGCTCGAGTGGCGAAACTGACGAGTATAAAACATTGTTGAAGAAATAAATGAGCCTGTTAATAATTCAACTACACAAATTGGTACTGTTATGAATATGTTACTGATAGAACCCGTCAAGTTTTTAAATTGTCCGAGTATTTTATTCATCATCATCATCAGCCTACAGCAGTCCACTGCTGGACATAGGCCTCTTCCATGGCGCGCCACAACACTCTGTCTTCAGCCCCTCACCGTGCCTCAGGACGCCCTACACTACGTTTTCCCGTCCGTGGTCTCCATTCGAGGACTCGTCTGCTCCACCGTTCATCGGTCCTGCGACAGACGTGGCCAGCCCAACGCCACTTCAACGAACTAATTCTCTGAGTAATGAGTATTTTATTAATGTTTATAAACAATTTGAAAGAGAGAGTGTCTTTAATAGAACTTTA
The DNA here is from genome assembly GCF_025370935.1 of Choristoneura fumiferana. Classification (NCBI taxonomy): domain Eukaryota; kingdom Metazoa; phylum Arthropoda; class Insecta; order Lepidoptera; family Tortricidae; genus Choristoneura; species Choristoneura fumiferana. The sequence continues at coordinate 14,067,549 of NC_133473.1, forward strand.
AAATACCGAACTGGTTGTCAAAATCGAGATACAAAAGAACCATTGCCATAAATATCAGTCAAAGTTTAGAAATATGTGCCTTACACTCCTATGATAATTTATTTTTTAAGTGACAAGATACTGAGTAGTCAAATAGTGTAGACGTTGACTGTACCTTCCAACATTTACTCCCATCAAGTATGTTATTTCGCGGCCTGACGGTCCGACTGAATCGGGTAAACATATCACGCTTGGCTTCAGACTGACTGACAGAATGTAATACACTGTTATGGTATATCATGCGTAAGAACTCCTAATGTCAGATAAAATATATCAGAGCTAGCAATGTGTTTTGTAGTTCCTATAAATATGATACCCATGAGTAATTAAAACGGAAGTCATTGTAAGGATTGATAAATACCCAGATCAAAACAAATAGGTACTTATGTATGATCACTTGCAATTGCAATCTACAGCAAAAAATTTAATCTGGCGTAAGTCGTTTAACCTGCTTTAAGCTTGAGAGTTCCATACATTAATTGTTAATGTTTGTTCATTAATTGTGTTTGTTTCTCTATTTTTGTACGATAAAGAGTTTACATACTGAATCTGTCGTTGACAAGAGTGATGTAACGAGATGACTTCAACAAGTATTTTGACGATAAATTCACTAAATTTTATTCAAGTTTGCTATTCTCAATTTCTCAAATTGATGTATTCATCGATATTCTCCTCATTTGGACAATATAAATTTTATAGCAATCTCAAAACTATTAAACTATCCCCAGTATCAAACTCGCTCTATTGAACCACGCTGTACTCGTAGTTACTTATCAAAGAACTTACTTAAAACTAAAACGACCTTAAAAATTTTGATCATTGATCTGTGGTCTTATTTTGCCGCATGCACTTTATTAGCAGAGAGACATTAAATTGCTTACGCGCCTTACTCAAGAGCTGTTCTAGTATAATAATTATTTATAATTAATTATATATTTTTCTTTAGATAAAGTTCTCGGTACGATAGATACGTGATCTTCCCGTAGGATTTTTTTAAAACAGCATCAATTTGATTGTGAAAAGAAGCGTTTGCTATGCAGTTTATATTAATATAACCTGTATTGTTTGTGCTATTGCTTAATGCAGTTGAATAATGCGCTGATACTGACTATACATACAGATAGGTATCCTTCAGTTGTTTCTATTTCGAGAAGATGCGACTGCTGGGATGAGTTCACGTCAGTGACTCATTTCCTGCTCGAAGTCTCAGTCAAATCAGCTTCCAAATACCACTAGAATGTCAGGAATGACTGGGTGTACTATAAATAAAACAAAAATAAACGTTAAATAAACGTGAGGTAAAATGTTAATACATAAAAGATGTGGGATGAGACCGGGCATGACGTGTCCTAGGTTGGCCAAGACCGGCCGAGTGACTTATCAGCTGTACCTGCTGTAACAATTTAACACAGTGGTTCCTAAACAGTACTCCATGGGCCATCAATGTTTCGCAAGAGCTACAATAAGGTCCGCGAAAGATTGTATAGAAGAAGAAAGCTCAAAAATCTCATTGGTGTAAACTGAATTTTATTCTTTAATTTATGTGTATTTAGTGATAGTAAATGTATACCTAGCCATCCACGAAGACGCGTGATTTAGTCAAAATTAGACATTAATGATATTGTAATAAGAACCACGGCACGCGTCATCGTGAACGACTCTACCTGTAGGTATCTTTTGAAATTTTAAGATCACCTTTCTGGGTATTTGACATTTTTAACCGACTTCAAAAAATGAGGAGGTTATCAATTCGGTTGTATTTTTTTTAGGTTTGCTACCTCAGAACTCCGTCATTTATGAACCGATTTGTTTTTTTTTTGCGTTGGTCAAGGTATATCTTCAATTAGGTCCCATAAGCACCAAATCAGGATCTGATGATTGGATCTTAAGGAAATCGAGGGAACTCTTCAAATATTGTAGGGATAACTATAGTAAATTGGATATATAACTCGTGCATTTGCTCTTGAAAATCATCATTTGGTGCAGTGGAACTGATGATGAAGACCACAGTTGACCATCGGAGTTACTACTCAATAACAAGTATTTCACGGGTTGAATTTAAATTAAGTACTTTGACACAGTTGCTAAGCAATTTATGCTCCTCGTAATGCATATGGTAAAACAGGTGGTGAAGCACCAGGACTCCTCAATAATGAACGTCTCTGCCTCGGAAAAAGCAATATTTCGTAAAAGTTGACGAGCAGTTGATATTAAACTATTGTATCTTAGATTATTTACACTAAAAATCGTGAAAAAAAAATAACAAAAAATTTAACCGACTACAAAAAACCATGAAAATAATTTTCTTTACCAGTCTGAAGTCGGTCGGCGCCTCAGCACGAACCAGCAGGGGGCCTACCATGATCTTTTCATAGACGATCCAAACGCAGAGCAGTTCAATTTAGGCACCTAAACTGAATCGTCATAATTGGTACCACGACGTTTATTTCTCAGAGCTGAGTCTCAATGTTTACAAGTGAATGAAAAACCGATATTGTCTCTGGTCCGAAACTGAAACGCTAAGTCGCGAAAGGGATGCCGCTATATGCAAACCAAATATTGTATACTAAAACCTCTTTATTTTGGAAACCATAACACTATGTCATTCCGTGTTCTTAGCAACCGTTGTGCTGATTACAAATAATGTTTACACTGTCACTAATCCACGAGTCTCTTTTCTCACTGAAAAAATAGTTTTATCAATGAGGAGTTAAGAGCACAATGTCGTGAGGAGTACCTATGAAAAGTTATAAAACTTGAATAAAAGTTAAAAAGTTGTTGAAGTTTAAAAAATATTCCAATTAAAATACTTAGAAGTCCAAAAGAATTATAAGAAAGAACTTATACTGAATCGCTAAATTTGACACTGAAGCGATTCAATTCCCACTCAAGTTAAGCGTCATGGTAAGAAAACCGCTTGAAGTGAGTGAATGAAAATGTCTGTATCGCTGTCGCTGAACCGTGCTTGAACTGAATCGCAAAAGTAACGTCGTGGTACGAAATAGCGATGCAGTTCAGTTTAGAGCCTAAACTGAATCGTATTAAGAGAGCGTGGTAGGCCCCCAGGTGTGATTGAAGCCCAATATAAAGTGCGTAGGTGACCTCACCTCCAGAACCTATACTTAGTCATCTACCTAGATGACTATAGGTCCACTCCTGCTGGCTCGTGCTGAGGCACCGACCGACTTCAGACTGGTAGAAATAGTAAATTGCCTTAAGGGCGGTAAATAAGGAATTACGAACGAGAGTCTATTAGAAGCCCGAAGTCGAAGACTGAGGGCTTTAATAGTCGATGTTCGTAATTCTAGTACCGCCCGTGCGACATACAATGTTTTCATCATTTGCAAGTAAAATTTTATATTAGTAAAATAAAAAATATAATTCTTCCAAATATTGGCGATACCTTAGGCTGTGCTCTGGGCAGGTTCTCCCTCGCATGCGCCGCACGTGCGTGTGCTGTGGTCCATGTAGTCCCGCAGCAGCGCGCGCACGCGGCACGGCGCAGCGCCATCGGTACGGGCACTGACTCATTTATCTTCATTTGTACGCGCAATGAGTCATTTACCGATGTTTCATGACAAGCACATTAAGGTCGTTGCAACCGTAGCCTGCATTTACGACACTGTTTCGAAAATTATTTTCATGGTTTTTTGTAGTCATTTCATTTTTACGTTATAATTTTTTTAATACGAGAGTGAGAGGAACCGTACGATACGAACTTCGATTTTCGAATTTCGTAGTAGCCCAGCCGGCACAACAAAGCGTCCATAAATACTCGTATTTGATACGATTCCATTTCACGCTGCGCGTTAATGCAGGTGGCTGGCCGACACCACCTATGATGGGCGGTTTGATTTTCACCTCTGCTCTTAATAAAAATATTATTATATCTAATGTCTCTTGTGGGTTAATCAGTTTCATATATTTGTGGGTTCCAAAAGTTCATCATCATCATCATATTAGCCATAGGACTTCCACTGTTGGACATAGGCCTCCCCCATAGACCTCCAGTTGCTTCGGTTGGAAGCGGCTTAGCGTAGGACGTCCACCAACGAGATGGACGGATGACCTGGTTAAAGTCGCGGGTTCATGGTGGATGCAATGAAAAGTTAAGATTATAAAATTACGTTTCTACAGTCAACGCATATTTGTTATGCACATAATGTATGCATACAAGAAAATAAATATGGTGAAGTTTTAATTTTGAATTAAATTACATGTTTTTTTTTCAGTTGGATTTCCGAGGGAGAGGCCTTTGCCCAGCAGTGGGGCATAGAAAATGTATAAAATAATAATAAAAATAATCAAATACTGTAGGGTATTCAGTTTAGACCTGCAACAAAATCGTGCAAGTTGTATTACGAGTACATTGGGGCGCTCGATTGCCCACTACAAACTCGTTGTCTTTACGGCCTCACAATGTAATGCAACTGGCACGATTTTCCTCGCAGGTTTAACCAGGCTTTAAATTTAAACTGCTATTTGCTATGTATCCAACTTTATACGCAAAAGTAGTTTTAAGAATACATCATTCGCTCGCTCGCTTGATCGAGACTGCTCTAAAGCAACGTGGCCGCCTACTGATTTCCTTATAAATTTTGGTATATGTACCTAGGTACCTATCTTCCATAACAATTGCTTACTATATTGTAGTTCTCAATAAAAAGTAATTTTATTGTATCGTTCGTATCATTACTAAAGAACTTTCGAGTTCAATGAACTTTCACTGGTATCGAAAAAAAGTACACAAATTGATAGCCTGAAAACGGCAGGGTAAGATAATATTGGACGTGCCCATGCATGATTCGTCCAAACGGTAATGAATAGCTTGAAACTTAGCTAACTCTCTGAAGTCACGAACGTCAATACATGCAGAAAGTGCAGTTTAAACCACACACAAGTTAACTCCTCCATTATTTAGATAACAGAACTATTCATTCCACAAAATTACTTGGAAGAAATTGTTATTTTACTTGCATGTAAAGCCAGCAATATTCATCGATACCTACTTATGTAAATTAAGCTTAGAAGAAGCAGGGTGAGTATCTCTAGATGTATCTTGAGATTTCATTAATTTGTCTTCTTTTGGTAGCTTAATGGTGTTTGTGTGAAGTTCCCAATCCGCAACTGGGGCCGCGTGGGAACTACGGCCCAAGCCCTCTTGTTCTGAGAGGAGGGCTATACTCAGCACAGGAACGTATATATTTAGGTCAAGATGATCTTCTCTAGAGAGCGAAAACCACCTCAATAAAATCTCATAATGATACCTATCATAAGTACAATGTGACGAACACATGCACATGCACTACATCGGTAGTTGAACCAGTCTTTTTATTGTTTTATTTAATTTAGGCAATTTTACAATAAAGGTTATTACAATAAAAACAAAAAGCAGAAATAATACTTAGGGGCTGTTTTACCACCCATTGATTAGTTTTAACTGACGGGTAAATGTGACGTCGTCTCTGTTTGTTTTGTTCGAATAGACGGAGACGGCATCACATTTATCCGTCAGTTAAAATTAAGAAATGGGTGGTGAAACAGCCCCTAAATATTACAAACTAAATTATAAACTAAGCTGGATCTAGATAATCGATAGTTTAATTAAATTCACGTGCTTCCGAGCTGCAAAGGCAAAGGTATAATAAATAATTTCACAAATAATCAGCACAAATATTTTCTCCATTCCGGTACCTACGAGGCAGTGAAAACCAAAGAACGAAACCTCTAATGGATATTACGATGCTGACTTTTGGGAATGGTAGGGTGACGACTTTTCAAACGGACATCATTTAGACTTAATGCCGTGGTCAGTGGCACTCCCCGTTCGGCTCTCGCCCCAATTCGTAAGTGTGTCAATTTGGATGTAGCGATGCATATAATGGGTAATGCTGTATGATGGAATGGACTACGTAGGGAGTCAAGGTTGGATGGAAGGGTGGAAGGTTTCGACTACATGGTCTCCATCTGGCATCAGATATATTCAGGTACGTCGCCCTGACAACATCTAAGTAGTAAAGGTAGCTCTTATAGCACCACCAATGAGAGAAGTCAGTTTTTTTTAATGTCTATGTCTATGTTTTTCTAAGGTTTGTTTTCACTGTTTTTTTAGTTGTAGGTACCTACGGCACGTAAAATGGATCCGACAGTGACCAACGTTGGCTGAAAGGCCGACATTACGCTGAGCTGGACCATTTCGTGACAATTGGCGCTGTTTCCGTTTTTCTCTTTTTTAGGGTTCCGTAGCCAAAATGGCAAAAACGGAACCCTTATAGATTCGCCATGTCTGTCTGTCTGTCTGTCCGTCCGCGGCTTTGCTCAGGGACTATCAATGCTAGAAAGCTGTAATTTTGCAAGAATAATATGTAAACTATGTCAACAAAATGGTACAATAAAAATTCAAACAAAATTTTTTTTAGAGTACCTCCTATAATAGACGTAAAGTGGGGGTGTTTTTATTTTCTCATCCAAGCTTGTAGTTTGGGGTATCGTTGGATAGGCCTTTTAAAACCATTAGGGGGTTGCTAAAAAGACTTTTCAATTAATTGATTTGTTTGCAAAATATACAACTTTAAGATGCAAATTTTCATTAAAATCGAGCGTCCCCCCCTCTAAAATCTAAACCAGTGGGTGGAAAAAATTTAAAACATTCAGGATGGTAGTAAGTATATCAAACTTACAAGAAAAACTATAACGGCTAGGTTTTCTTGAGAATTATTAGTAGTTTAAGAGTAAATAGCAGCCTAGGTATAAAATATACCTAAACTTGGAATATTCCGTACAAAATATGAAATCCTGCCGTACAAGTTACTTAATTTTTTCGTAATGACTACGGAACCCTATTTCGGGCGTGTCCAACACGCTCTTGGCCGGTTTTTTTAAACCTTAAATGTCACAAATACATAAATGTTTTTCTTTCTTTCTTTCTTTCTTTCTTTATTGTCAGTAACCATCCACCTACACCGATCCCACACTGCGTACATTTTTGCTTACGATAGGAGCTCTGTCTATACTGGATATTCGTATATAACTACAATTTTGTACGGAACCACCCGTGCTGCGCGAATCCTACTCATACTTGACCGTTTTTTTAAACGTAGGTATGCTGGTTGGTTTACATTTACACGGAAAAAGCTTTCTTTAACTGTTACAGTTATAAGGTAGTAAGCCTAATAAATCTTGCAGTAACTCGATGTAAAAATACGAAAACGGTAAAGTGAACTTCAAAACAAACGATCAACACAATTCGTTTGAGCAATAACAAAGCAAGATTAATGGCATAATGCTATGCTAAATAAACGTTCAGTATTAAAGCAGGTGCAAATAGAATGTATGTGTATGTATAGTTCGATTCATATATTTAAGCTGGCACGAATGAATTGAATGAATGGATGACAATGTCTATGTCTTGTGTGCATCACAAAATGATTAAATACAGGTTGATTCAAAAACTGATAAGTAACATTCTGTACTTGTTTACAAATCAGCAGAACGGCACTTACATATAGACAAAGTGATATTACATTCGTTTAATTCATATATCGGAGCTTCAGCGAATCGACCTACGACCTACTTATACATAATTGTGTTGTGCTTCCTTGAACAGTGAGTAAATAGTATAGTAGGCAAATTGAGTGCAATCGTACGCGAAAATTCTAAAGCAGCTACTTGGTATATTCTATGTATATTTTAAGGTAGGTACAGTTAAGGCAGATTCATGGTAAGGGCACAAGGAGGACATATAAACCTTTAAATTGGTATGGATAAGGTGGATTATCTGGCGCTCGAGGATTACATCTGAACCGGGATTTATTAAGATATACGGTCATCTCCCGTTTCCCGCCATACATCATAACGATAAGGTAGGAATTATTGAGGTGCAGAGCTTGGACTAATTTTTTTTTCTAAATGGTCACTCGCTGGAAAAATAAAATCTAGATTTACTAAGTCAACTTCGTTAAAGCTTTTATCTTGTAAAATGGCTTACAAACAGGTTTTATTCACATTTTAATGCCTATTAGTAAAGTACCTATGTATATCTAGTTGTGCACTAATTAGCATCATCATCATCATATCAGCCGAAAGACGTCCACTCCTGGACATAGGCCTCCCCCAAGGCTCTCCACTCAGACCGGTCTTGTGCTTTCCGCATTTATTTATTTATTTTTTTATTCGACTGGATGGCAAACGAGCAAGTGGGTCTCCTGATGGTAAAAGATCACCACCGCCCATAAACATCTGCAACACCAGGGGTATTGCAGATGCGTTGCCAACCTAGAGGCCTAAGATGGGATACCTCAAGTGAACCACCGTGATCCCGCGATCTTAACCAAGTCGACCACCTCCACACTGTTAGAACAGTTTCAAACTCAACCAGAGTTCATCCTCAGAGCAACACAACCGTTCACCATGCTACCAGATGTAAGAATAATGAAACAAAACAACCGTTTTAAGTTTATTTGAGAAAAATAAAGTACAAAAATCTTAACTCATTCTGAGACCTAACCTGAGTGTTCATTGTATGGTAAATACCTAATGGAAAAGATTATTGTGTGTTTAATGAGTTATGAAGTGAGCATACTTGGGTCGTGCTTTAAGCAAAATATCATCTAAGTCCGGGCCGCTTTAAGCTTAATTGAACTTCAAAAAAAACAAACTAAAAACTGACCCGAATTTTCACTTTTTAACAATAGAATAGGATGTCCGTCACTGGCTACGCTGCGCTAGATCTATCATTTGAGGATTTTATTATTTCAAACTACATTCTTTGAAATTGAATATCATCAATTCTTTTCTCAGATTTTCCATCTCGTCTCTTAATCCACATTGCTGATTCAAGCTAAGTCAAAAAGCTGATAATACATTTTCACACAGATTTTCTTCTTATTTGTAAAGAACGGATGACTCAAGGGACCCACAAATCCGTTGAGTGGAGATATCTTAGTCCCCGCAACTCGACCTTATTGCTATTGAAAATCAGATTTTCATATGCACCCAACACAAATCGAGTGTGACTGGTGTACTAATGTATTATGTATGTCCGTAGTAGCTGCTTAATATTTCGAAATAATTGAGCTCTTAATAACATTTTAGGCAAGTGTATTTAGTTTAAAATAAATGAAGGGTTTATGAACACTTAATTATCTGTTTGCGCTAACAAAAATACGTGGTTGGTGCTTAATGAATTCTTCAGTAAGTACAATTTACTTAATTACACTAATGACTTAATTTACAGTATTCTGCGGTAGGTAACATGTTTGGTCACAGAATGTGTCCAAGTTTCGAATTGGAAGGATCACTTAAGTGACAAATTAAAATGGGGTCCCGCGAATTAGCATTGTTTGAAGCGAATTTAGAGAAAGCAAACAAAGTACTAAAATTTATAGGTTTGCAAACCGATGACGAAGAAAGCAATCAAAATTTTACGGGGAGGACACTGAGCAAGAAGTTTTTTTGGTTTTTCAATATCATTTTATATTCTGAACTTTTGGGCGAGTTGGCGTGGTTCGTAGAAAAAGGCACTGTAGGAAGCACTTTTATGGAAGCCACATACACGCTACCTTGCGTCACTTTATGCTTGCTTGGTTCCGCTAAAACTTACTACAGAATAAAATACGGTGACCTTATCAATGATTTGATACGTGTGCTGCGAAAATTGCAAAGCACCGACTCCGAATCTGGAATATACAAAGACCCAATAGCATATGAATCTATATGTAAAATTGTGAAAAAATTAGGCTTGGCAATAAAAGCTTTAACTATATTCAACACTTGCGGCCTAGTTGCATTTTTATTAGGTCCGCTTGCCTTTATGGGATTTATATATCACACTACGGGAGTTATGAAGTTGAGATTTCCTTTTCTTATTCTATATCCATTTAATGTGTTGGATTTAAGAGTCTATCCATTTGTATACGTCCATCAGATAATCGGAGGTGGGTACTAAAAAATACTTACTACTTTTCATAATTGAGAGTCCAGTAAGTACCTACTATAAATTGATTATTTCCATTTACAGGCACGTTTGCTGTTTACACAATATTTGGCCCAGACTGCTTGTATTATCTTTTCTGCACTTTTGTTCAAGTTCAGTTCTGTTCGCTTAAATATGACTTGGAGAGGATTGTACCAGAACGTTCCAATTTACAACTGCAAGCAGATAAAGATGCTTATAGCAAGAAGTTTGTGGGGTGTATTACGCGTCACATGGAGCTAATACGGTTTGGATTAGTTTTTCATTAATTAAGCATGCGCTGTGTACCTATACGCAGCACCAATCTATCTCTTTGATTGATCTTTTGCAAATTAGCACAAAAATTGTTGACCATTTTTTTGACCCAATTCTGTATAATAGGCTTAGGGGCTGTTTCACCACCCATTGATTAATTTTATGCCGTCGCGTCTATTCGAACAAAACAAACAGAGACGGCATCACATTTATCCGTCAAATAAATTTAGTCAAGGGTGGTGATACATGGGGTTGGGCTGGTGTCCTAAAAATCTAACTAGTCCGTCAGTTAGGTTATAAAAAAATAATGGACCCATATGTTGCCTTTTATCAATTAAACAAATAATGAATTTTAACTAGGTACTTTAAGATCCGCGTATCGTCACGCTGTGCTAGAAAGTATCGGACGTTACGTCACGTTCCCATACTCCTGAACTTGGACGCGATTCACCTTTGTCATTTTTTGTTTGATTGATGAGAAACAAAAATTGACCAATATTTTCTGATAGTCTGTCAGTTTAGAATAAACAGATTAATATTTTTTTAGTTTCATCAGTCAGTTTTATGTGCAAATTAATCTCTGTGCTTAATTTAATTATTTTTGTGCAATATAAATATTACATTTAAAACTACACCGAGGAGCAAAATTAAAGGGTCACCTGGTATAGAAAGTTTCTCTTTATTTTTTTTTCTCGCCAGTAAATATATCACTAGTTTTTTGTAATAATCGTTTACTTTTCAGATGTGTTAATCTAATTGAAACCATTTTTTGCAAGTCCGCGTTGTTCAATTTTATGTCGAGCTCCCTGTTGCTATGTCTCGCTGGGTTTAATATCGTGGTAAGTTAAGTTTAAATTAGATGCCGAAACGAACAGAAAATGTTACCTAAAAGCCTGGTCTTTCGGAAAACTTCTAAAAATCCATGCAGTTTAAGACGAAGCACTTCAAAATATGCCAACTCTAGCTCCGCCCATACAATTCGCTCAACAATATTGTATGCGGCATAGGACCCAAAAATATAAAAAGTAAAACCGACTCCAAAAAACTAAAAAAAAAAATAACAAAAAATGGAACCGACTACAACACCCTTGAAAATATTTTTCTAGGTAAAAACCTACTAGCTCGAAGTCGGTGCGTCAGCACGAGCCAGTGTAGGAGTGGAAAAATAGTCGTCTACCTCACGTACATACTATGGGTTTCAATCCCTCCTGCTGGGTCGTGCTGAGTCACCGACTTCGAGCTAGCAGGTACCTAGAAAAATATTTTCAAGGGTTTTGTAGTTGGTTCCATTTTTTTGTTATTTTTTTTGGAGTTGGTTTTACTTTTTTGTTAAAAAATATTTTTATTTCTCACTTTTAGTGATTTGTAGCCAAAGTACAGCTCACTACGATTCCATTAAACCCAAACACGGCTTTACGTTGTTTTATAACAGAGTTCCGATGCCTACCTTCTGGCTTCAGCATCAGATCAGTTCGAAAGAATCATTAACTTAAAGATCCTTCTTAGTCGCTTATCTAGGTATATTAATTATGATCGTTTATAGACGAGCGAGCATTACTTAGCTTTGACGAGTTCCATTGGTCATCTACGGTCTTCTTCATTAGGTCCAGTTTACCAAATGATATTTTCTGAATGTAAATGCTTATTTTAATGCTAAAAATGGCAAAATCGCCATAGGTGTACCTATAAAATTTGAGGTTTGCCCTCGATTTCCCTAGGATCCCATCATCAGATCTTGACTTGGTGACAATGGGACCACCTCAAAAGAGTGGGTACTTTCGAATAAAAAAAGAATTTTGAAAATCGGTCCACAATTGACTGAGTAATCGGTGAACATACATAAAACATTAGAACATAGAACCTCCTCCTTTTTTGAAGTCGGTTAAAAATATCTGACTATTGTTAAAGGCGTAGAAGCGTGTTCAGATATTTTTGATCAAATTTTTGCTCACAAGTTTATGAACTCGACTGTACTCGAAATAATTAATTTGCATGCTAAATTGGAGCTCAAACTTTCGATATTTTTTTACTAATCGTGTTTTCCGGCTTCTAACACAATATAGAATATATGATAAAAATAACAAAGTAAAATTTCGTTCTGATACCGTGCCCTGCTCACAATAATGAAAAAAAAAATTGGCAAAAAATCGAATGTCGCGTCTTAGGTCCTTATTACTCTATAGGTTGCGCGTTGCGCGCTCGCAGCGATATCGTTGCGCGCTCGCGGCGAAATCGTTACGCGCTCGCAGCGAACTCACTGCGCTCTCGCCTCGCTTTCAACTCGCCCGCAAATCGCGTCGCGTCGCGAGCGCGAGCTAGTTAAGTTGTGTAACCAGTGAGATTATTGATTTTTTTCAGGCTTACGATTACGTGGTCATAGTTAAGTTGTGTAACCAGTGAGATTATTGCATTTTTTCAGGCTTACGAGGACGTAGTCATACTTGGTAATTTCCTGTGTTTTCTCGTTATGTGTTTGCTGCAAATATATTTGATATGCTACTATGGGGATAACGTCTCTCGGGCTGTAAGTTTAGTATTTAGTGTAAAGGTTACTTTTTATGTGCAGTTAAAACAAATTAAGGCCTCGAAAAAAAAACAGCCTTAAATTTTATTAAAATAAAAACTTAAAAGAATAAACAAGTCTAGTAGTTTAGAAGTCAAGTAACTAAAATTTCAATAGTCTAGTCGGGGCCCAATCAAAATCGTGACCGGCTCAAAAAAATTCGGTAAGGGGTCCCGACTCCCGAATGTTTAACTCTTAATTTACTTAAAGAGTTCTAGACTAGTAGACTTGTTTCTCTATTAACTGTTTAATTAAATGTTTAAAATGTTTAATTTAAAAGTATTAGTCGCATTTTTTTTCTTTTAAGATTTGATATCACAGTAGTTTTACTATGTAATTTTTCTTTAATTTTCAGAGTGTCGAAATTAGCAACGCTGTGTATAATAGTCAGTGGTATAATCTCAACGCAAAGTCTGCAAAAGATTTGCGTATGGTTTTGATGAGGTAAAATTTATCCATAAGGCTGGGCCTCCACCAAAGATGTGCGAGGATGTCTTGCGAGGAATGTGTTTTTCATGAACCAATAGAAACGCTTCATTTATCTATCCTCGCACAGCACATCTCTGGTGGAAACAGCTGCGCGGAGCCAGACGAGGCAAATGAAGCGTGTCTATTGGGTCATGAAAAACATATTCCTCACAACACCACCCTCGCACATCTCTGGCGGAAACGGAATCTAACGTGAGATGATACTAAATATATAAAACTGAATACAACTCCTTTGTTTTCAGGTCTCAAAAACCATGCAAGCTAACTGCTTATACTTATACTGAGATTAACCTTACCACTTTTACTCGAGTAATTTTCTATTCCTTTTATTATGTAAAAAAATAGAACAAAAAATTTAACCGACTATAAAAAAATTATGAGAATAAATGTCTACTAGTTTGAAGTCGGTGCCTCAGCACGTACGTAACCGTAAACGTAGTGTGCCCTCCGGCCACGTGGAGCGACGATCTGCAATAAGCTGCTGGAATGGAAGAAGCTGGATGCGTCTAGCCGAGGAAAGGGCGCAATGACGCTCATTGGGGGAGGCCTATGTCTAGAAGTGGACTGCTATAGTCAAAATACCACAAACGGGCGTTATCACGCTAACACACATGAGTAATATTTACCTCGACGTTTTGGCCACATTACAGTGGCTGTGGACTGCTATATGGTTGAAACCTTAATTTGTGAGACTAGATTGACAATTCAATGACAGTTAAAGGGTTACCAGGGTTCGACGAAATTAAATAGTGATGTAGCCCTGTTGTTGCAGGTGTCTATGGGCGGTGGTGATCTCTTACCATCAGGAGACCCACTTGCTCGTTTGCCATCCAGTCGAATAAAAAAAAACGATATTCAGTGTCGATTAGACTAAATGGTTGGCTAAATACTACTAGAAGCTAATGTCGTAATGTTTTTTTTAATATTGACACGAACAGCACTACCCTGACTGTGGCAACACTTGTGCACGATGAATTGTCAATCTAGTCTCACGAATTATGGTTTCAAGTATAGGCTGATTATGATGATGATGGCTCAGAACAAGCCAGCAGGAGTGGCCCTATAGTCTTCTATATCACCAACATACTATACCTACTCGTATTATCTATGTATATTGGGCTTCCATCACTCCTTTCACGTTTACTACATGTGGCGGCGAAACAGCAAGGAAACTGTTATTGGTCATTGATATAAGCCTCCTCAAAGTAACGCCTGATTCAATGAGGTATTTTTTTTTCTTAAATTATCATCATCTTTTCAGATTCTAAGCACTTCGTGGTCCTACTTCGCTCTGCTGCAGTCGGTGTACAATCGCAAATAAAACACAAATAAATCAAGTTTAATCAATCGCATCCCTTTTCATCTTTATTATTCACTAGAAACTCATGTGTAGAAATATTTTGCACTGATTTAGTATGTTAATTAAGAACAATAAACATAACACGTAGTCCTGTACAAAATGGCATTTCATTTCTTCCGAGTCAAATATTTTTTTTGATGGAAATTAGGTATTAGGTACTTGACTTAGTACCTGTAAATAAATATATATCATGGGACACTTAACACCAACTGGACGTAGTTTAGCAAAAAGGATCCAAAGCACTGTCATGTTATTCTTAAAATTCGCTTTTATTCTATTTTTAAGGGTCGGATCCTTTTTGCTAAACTACTCGTACGTCCAATTGACCTAGTCCCAAACTAAGCAAAGCTTGTACTATGGATACTAGGCAACGGATAAACATACTCGCTTATATAGATAAATACATACTTAAATACATATTAAACATCCAAGACACGAGAACAAACCTTCGTATTATTCATACAAATATAAAGTCACGTCTCGGCTAATTTTTACTTATACGTGACATCACGGGCTCGCAATGCACTCTCGAATTTTGATGTGTTTTATTTTTTGTTTAATTGTCAAAAGAAAAAGATACATTGTCTGTTATTTTTAATAATCTGTTTAACAGACTAAATTAATCATATTTTAAAACATAATTAATGTAATCATTTACACAGGACACTACTATTGCTCGTTTAATAGTGTAGGATTTAAAGCAAATTAAATAGGCACTTAATTGTGGGTTGATTGTAAAACGTAAATATACCTCTACGAGTACGTGTTATTTATAGTTATTTATTTTTCAGGGAAAAATAATGTAATTACACTAATTACTTTATTTACATTACTTTACATTACCGTTGGACGTGGAATCAGACTCTACCATTAACCCGGCCCTAGGGGAGGTAGAGTCACTTATTTAGCTCTCACTTGGGTAATTCCCGTCTGGCGCGTACTTTCGCCGAAGTAGGTGCCATCCACTTAAGTAGGCCGAGGTGGATGGGTGGTGGAGTTTGCATGAGGCCCCAGTACCACGAGCTATAATGTGGTCCCTTGCTCAGGATAACGGGTGAAGTCCTCAGCGGCTGCAAATGGCGGAGATAGTGGACATTGGTAGGGTGGAGCAGACGGAAGAGGCAAAATCCCAATGGCAAGCTACTCTACTATATGTGGGCCACAGGTTAGACTGAAGCTAAGTACATCGCAAGCTATTCGACAGTAAACTATGAATTTTAGCAAATCGCATTAAACAGTAACTTTCCAATCTTGCATAGTGACTATTTAATGATATAAGGTAGTGTAATTTCATCAGGTTTGCTGATTTAATTCAAACCATCTTATATTACAAGTTTACATTGTTCAACTTTATGTTGAACTCCCTGCTGCTCTGTCTTGCTGGTTTAATATTGTGGCAAGGCTCTGGTTAGAGCTTATTTGGATAACTTTTAAGAAACAGGTGACAATAGTTATTTTCTCTGCAGCTTCAACTTTAGCCGTTTGTTTAAAACGTATGCAAATCTGCACTAGGGACTATCGGGGACTACCTATATTTCGCTGAACATAAAACTGCGCTGTGTGTGTTTTGTATTTTGTCAGGCGTTACAATGGACGAAACCACTGTTAATACTTGATCTGCTACTATGGGGATTACATCTCTCAAGCTTTAAAACTTAGTCTAGAGTAACAGTGTTGAATTTTCCTGCGATTAAACGAAAAAGACGTGCTGTGGGTTTGATTTGAAACTTTAGTTTTTTTTTAATGTATGATTTTTAAGACTTGGACCATTTAAATTCATCCGTATGCTAATAAAATCATGAAGGACAATTTTCATGTCCCGAAATTTAGTAAAGCGTAGACACCTACGACAAAAAAAAATTAGCTCAAAAAGTCATTTCGCAAGGCAGTTTCGTGTGTCGATTTTGTGACTTGACGACGCGTAGTTATATTCATACTAATTGCGTGTGGAGTTTCTATACTACTGTTGCGCTCTTAGTGTTATGTGTAACGACTTTTTGTCTCTTGTTCAAATAAAGATTAGCGAATTTCGTGTTTACAGTACAATAACAAGTTCAGGCTCTGTGCCGTTGGAATGACTATTAAAATCAGTGAAATGTTATGTAATACAAATTATAAATTACCATGACAAGAAATAGCAATGTAATTAACTTATAATTATTTCTGGTCTTACTTCGCTCTATTGCAGTCAGTGTTAAATCGGAAATAGAACGTCTAAGTGTTAGGTATACACTGTTCCAGTAGTTGTCATCTTTAATTTTACGCCATTAGCAATAAAGGGTTTGATTCTCGGAAGAAATACACACGATAACATTTTATTTTCTATTCCTTTTATTATTTCTGTGTGAGTGAGACTACGAAGCCCAGACAACACAACAATAAAATAATCCAAATGACTATCGCTACTCGTAAAATCGCCTGATTTACACCGCATTCCCAACAGATGTCTAACGAGTGTCGTTAAACTATTTGACGAAATAATATCTCTCACTGCCAAATGTGTCTGCATGTTGACAATAAATATAGGTCTATTGAGTGTTATGACTGTCTTTGTTTAACGATCAAAGGAGAGCATTGAAATAGCATACTAAAATGCGAGTATAAAATTACGATAATTTAGTCGACCACGCTTTGGTATGCAAGTTAATTCCAGTTCATTACATAACTGTTATAATATTGAGAGATTATGGCATCTTATTAAAAAAAAACTTTTGTGGTTCAAAATGAACGTACCTACCTCTAGAGGATTGTTGAGCCACTAGCTAACTGTTCATAATATAGCCGTGTAATGCTATTCTGATTGATTACTGGCAATATTTACTACGATTAATACGATTATGTATAATTTGACTAAATTATGAACTGTCGCGAGTGATTCAACAATGATGGTTTGTAATGGTACCTACAGTCAAGGGTAAAGATATCGACACGGCCATCCCTTGACTGTACCATCAGTCAAATATGTGGTCCACCACCCTGAAGTTGGT
Source organism: Choristoneura fumiferana (assembly GCF_025370935.1). NCBI lineage: Eukaryota > Metazoa > Arthropoda > Insecta > Lepidoptera > Tortricidae > Choristoneura > Choristoneura fumiferana. Next base: position 14,085,215 of record NC_133473.1, read on the forward strand.
AATCGTTTGCATGTCATAAAACAATAATGCCAATAGACTTGTCTGTCACCTTGAAAGTTCGACTTTAGCAACATATTCATTTGATAGGAACTTGTTTAAAAGTTGACAGACCACTTATTTGGCTAATGGTACATAAAGTTCTTAGAGATTTTTTTTGAAGAATACAGAAAAATATTCTTTAACAGTTTTTAATGATTGGCGGTTAAATACATAAGAATACTTATTATGTAATGTTTAAACGGCTTATATCTTGTAACAAATTATATCTAACAATTTTTTAGTTATAGATAACAGGGAAACTTATAAATAAGTGGGTTTGTGGTCTAAGATAACAGGGTAAATTTCCTAACATTATGCGTCCAACAGAACCTCGGCCGTTTCTTACTCGACTGCAAGGATTGATAATGTTTTTTTTATTACTTTTGCCCTACTTGAATATGATTGAAATTTCTGAGCCAAATTAAGTCTCAAATTGTTATCATAACCCTGACTACTGAATTTACTGTTTAGTCAAAACGTTGCTTGTTTTGGGCATTTAACCAAGCAAACAAGCCGTCAAAAATCAATCCATGTTTTAGTAAACAGCAAGTGTGGGTGGGCGTGCACTTAATTAACGGGTGTGCCTAAATTGGGGTAATTAAAACGTGTGTGCTTATACACAGTGATGCGGATACCCGGCATTTATTTTGAATGGTTCAGACATTTGTTTGATAATATGCACGAGTAATTGGTACTAACCAGAGTAAAGTAGGTATTATTATAGTTATAATACTAGTGATTTTATATTGGTTCGTTAGTTTACTGTCTTTTATGAAACGAGTTTAAAGCGATCTAAATTATATCTACCATAATTTTGTTCTTATATATCGCACGCAACAGAAAAAATTTCAACGAACCTAAGAATTTGTGACAAACTAAGCCAAACTACAGTTTTTCATTTAATAAAAAAATTACAGCCAATGAACATCGGGTGACAACTTTTGCGCCACCTTGTATATTGTATCTGTACAGTAGAAGTGATAGATTTGGCCTTCCACATTTTATTTGTTGCACAGCCTATAATTTTTCTATGTTTTATGTACCACCTACAACAAAGAGATATACCGGGTCCTTTAACAGGAGCAAATAATTACAATAATTACAATATAGATCGTACTCGTCAAACTGAACGACATTACTTTAAAAATAATTGAGTTTTTAGATTTTGCCTTTTTCATACAAATTAAATAGTATGTCAATGTACGCCATTCTAGAGCCCAATCGATGTCGCCTGTCAGTCACGAAACAAACATTAAAAATGTTGCTTTACATTGCTTCTTTGAATAAACTTTGCAATGTAATAAATAGAAAAAAACTAATTATTTTTAGAAATCGCTGAACTAATTGTCGTTCAGTTTGTCGTATGACCTATGTTTTAATTATTTGCTCCTGTTAAAGGGCCCATTCGGTATAAGCCATCGACCTACATACCTACTGTTGTTTAGTCAACAACAAATAGTTAGCTTATTTTTTTCACGTCTGTTGAGTTTAGACATGCAAGAAAAATCGTACAAGTTGCATTACATTGCGGCGCTTGATTGACCACTACAAACTGGTTGGCTTTACGGCCTCGCAATGTAATGCAACTTGCACGATTTTTCTTGCAAGTCTAAACTCGTCTTTACAATATCTATTATGATAACGAGTATATCAGACCAGATAGTTCAATGTAGACAATATCAAGCGGCGATTATTACTTCATCCATCTAAATATTCTAAAGTAATGTCATGTAGACACGCACACGCGCAAACTTCTTAGAATCGCAAACCTAAGCAAACAATAGATTAGGTTTGCATATGCGTGCATTGTACGAGTATTTGGGCAAATTCCTGATTGAGACATTCATATAGTAATTTGTATATTCCAATTAATTATTAAAATCTGTCGATGGTAAGCAATATACTGCTATCGGTAAATTCGGCAGCTACGACTATAGGTACTAATTAATAGGTACTCTTTGGCTACGACTAACTACTCATGACATGAAGTATGCCAGTTGAAATGAGGCTTAATCTTTTTACTTTGACCATGGATTGGTGTATACTAATAAATAAAGTTATATAAATGTATAAACAAATGTTAATAGTATATTAAAAATAAATAAAAAAACCCCGACATAAAAAAAACGCCAGCAAAAATAAAATCGCCCGAAAAAAAAACGCCGCTAAAAAAGACAACTAAAAAGTAAAAAATAATTATGCACTACCTACTTAGCTGTTGCCCGCGACTTCATCTGCGAAGAATTCACTTATCCCTATCCCGCGGGGACTATGCTGATTGCCCGCAAAATTAGCCTAAGTTAATTTATTATAAGTATCTAGTAATATTTTTTTATGTAAGCGTCGTCGGTGTCGGGGGACCGCTAAGGTTAACAGGAAACTAAAGTACATATGTTGTATTTTTTAAAGTATTAACCTTAGCGGTCCCCCGACACCGACGACGCTTAGATAAAAAAATATTACTAGATACTACTACTAGATACGTAACACACACACGTCCTGAAAACATAACGTAGATACCCGAGTGCCGTCATTTTGTTGTGACCTAAGAAAATAGCTCAAGGTCTCTTGGAGTGGAGTAGGTATAATGTTATAATACTACTATTAAACGACGGTTGTGAGGTACTTAAAGCTTAACAAGCTTAGCCCTCACCCGTGTAATGAGGTTGTTACAAGTAATAAGGAGCTTTTATTATTCAACCGAATTGTGAATTAGGTAGTTGAGGGTTCTATTTTATTTGGTTAGGACATAAAATAACAAATAAGATGGGTTTTGTCCATGGGTAAATATAATATACCTACGTAATAATATAATAAACCTGGCCTCCCGGTACGCGGTCGCACCTCTAGAACCTTACAGCCTCAACGGCCATCAGCTCTACGAGCAATGTGCCCCGTCCACATACATGACATAGAATATAGCACAAATCTTATGAAGAAAAAATGTATTCTCAACAATGGTTTTTCCGAACCGATGGTAGATTTTTTGAAATTTATAAGAGCTTCATCATCATCATCCCAGCCTATATACGTCCCACTGCTGGGCACAGGCCTCCTCTCATAACAAGAGGGCTTGGGCCATAGTTCCCACGCGGGCCCAGTGCGGATTGGGAACTTCACACACACCATTGAATTGCTTCGCAGGTTTGTGCAGGTTTCCTCACGATGTTTTCCTTCACCGCAAAGCTCGTGGTAAATTTCAAATGTAATTCCGCACATGAATTTCGAAAAACTCAGAGGTGCGAGATTATAAGAGCTTGTTATAGCTTAATTTGAAAAAAAAAGTATATATTTCGACTTTGACTTTGAAGTAGGTAAATAGCTACAACTAGTGGTTGCCCGGGACTCCAGCCGCGTAATATTTGTGTATCGCTTATTTTAGTGGTATCGCTATCCCACGAAAACTGCAATTTTCCGAGATAAAAAATATCCTATCCTTCCCTGGGACCCAAACTATCTGTTTACCGAATTTCATGTAAATCGTTTCAGCGGTTTAGACAAACAAACATACAAACGAACAGACTTAGAAGTTCGCATTTATAATATTACTGAGATTATTAGTGGGATATTGACGTCTCATGCCTTAAATCAATATACCTTGCATTGCAAATAAACATATAACGTACCTACACGTAAAAGCGAATGTTTACTGGAACGTTTCAAACACCGTTATGTACACAACCCGATGATATTGAGCAGAATTGCTCCGAATTCGATATCCGCTAGGAACTATTGGTATATATCCAATGTCTATGGACATTTGTGGAATACGTGTCAAGGATGGTATAAGCTGACGTAAAATATGATATCTATTTTTGTTTATTACTCGTATAAGTATTTGTTTTCGGACTGAGCGCAAAATGGAGGGAGGAAATGAGATTCTTGACTTGATATTTATTGGTACGTTTGAAAGCATTTTGTTTAAGACGAATACGAAGAAGGTTATTAAAAATTGCCCAATTTATGTATGTAATCAAATACCCACTGGTTTTCAGAACAACCAGTAAATTGGTGGTTTACTCATCTTGTACACAAAGTGAATTGTTATTTGCAATGTAAATCATTGAGTTTGGCTGTCTATGAATAAAATATTACCTTTTAAAATTCGAAACTGTGGAATGTTATGTCGTAGACCTGAAAGTCGTCCATTCCTTCATGAAAGTCAATTCTGGAATAATTGTATAATTCTATTGTTTTTAGCCGTGGTGGCCTAGTGGGTCGACCAATCGCCTCTCAAGCAGAGGTTCGTGGGTTCAAACCCCGACCCGCACCTCTGAGTTTTTCGAAATTAATGTGCGAAATTACATTTGAAATTTACCACGACCTTTACGGTAAAGGAAAACATCGTGAGGAAACCTGAAATCACCTTTGAAGTTATTCAATAGTATGTACGAAGTTCCCAATCCGCACTGGGGCCGCGTGGGTACTACGGCCCAAGCCCTTTCATTCTGAGAGGAGGCCTGTGCCCAGCAGTGGGATGTAAATAGGCTGGTATGATGATGATGATGATTATTGTTTTTATGTAAAAGTTGGGAAAATAAATGTGTTGCACGAAGTTGAGTATGTACCTACTGTACTATACATATACATAGATATAAAATTTCATGCTTTCATATTAGCAACCGCTCGAATTAAAAGCGATTAAAAAGAAACATTGGTAAAAAGGGCGCTGATAGCACACTGAAAATAAAAAGTCTAAAATTATTTTATGTAATTTTTCATCAAACGTACCTACTTGTACAATTTTGAAAACCCCTAATATGCAACATTTTCTTTTCTTTTCTCGTTTATTAACTTAAGTAGGATAATTCGATTCAAAGTACGTAAGTAGTTTCACCATAAACCGGGATTTTAAATAGGAATTCTTAAGAACTCATTACTGGTCTTAAAAGTTTAGTCATTAATTTAGTAGTTAAAGCAGCTGCTCAGCTGCTTGAGCTAGGGTCAAAACATAATCAGACTTTAGTGACGACGACCCGGCAACTTCGTACTTATCTCGCTTAAACTTTTACAGAATGCTCCCGACCTCCGACTTGAGTTGATTATACTTTATTCAAGCTCTCGGTATTTAGTAATTTAAAGAAAGAATCATAATACTGACACTTTTCGAGTTATTTACGTTGTCTAGAAACAATGTGCAAGTTGCTGCAAAAAAAACGAAACTGAAACACTTCACAGCTTAATGGCTGTTTGTTTTTAATCAACGGTTCAATCTGAATGAAATGTGAAAACTGTGAAACTCACTTAAATTAAACGAAGCTGGAACAACACGAATGAGAAAAACATAGAAATTTGCATTGGAAAAACATTAACTCAGCGTTCAGAAGTTGCGTCAGGGAAAATAAAAGGAATAAAAAACTGGATTTTCCTTAAGACCAATCAAAGATTCGGAGTAAATAAACCACATTCACTTTGTCAGCATTGGGGATATTTCAAACTAATACAATGCCATCTCTTGGCATCTTTCGACCATAAATTACTTTAGAAACGATGAACTCCTGAATGTATAACGGTTAAATATTTGAATATCGAAAATTAAAATACCTATGGTTAAAATGTCGATGTTAAAAATATTGAAAATTCAAATATCGATTGTATCGCAATATCGAAAGTAGTGATACCTATGGTTAAATTGTCTAAGATATAAAATGTCTAAAATATCGAATGAGTAAAAATGTCGATAACCAATATATCTAAGTTGTAAATGTCTACATATTTGAATGTCGAAAATTAAAATATCGTACATACAAACCGGCTTTATTTATTGCTCCATTTATTTTACATAATCTAGACAATATATACTTTCGATATTTTTATACAGTCGAAATTTTAATTTTCGATATTTTGAACATCGACATTTTAACCGTAGGTATTTTAATTTTTGATATTCAAATATGTAACTATGTTATAACAAATAGGGTAATCAAATTGAATATGTTTAAAATATTACGGACAAAAAACTCAGAATTGTAGGCTGCAACAATAATGACCACAGCTGTAAGAAACAAAAAGGTATATAAATAGATACTTGTTATATATTGTAGTTGTACAGTATAAAAAGTAAATTTCACCCCTTCCTTTCTTAAATACTTACTCGTAGTAAAATTATTCCACGGCTCATAACGGTTCGTAAACTTGTTTTTTTTTTTAAATATACCTACTTCATTGACTTTTGTTTATTACGCTCTATATAAGTAACTTGTGACTTTATAAAGAACTCCTATGTGTTTTTACAGTTTCTACTGGTATAAGCTAGGTATGAGTGACAAAAATGGGTCCAATCAGCTCGCATACTTATTGGAAGTCCGAATGTAATGTTTGTCAGAACTATCGTTTGACATAACTCTTTTTTCTCTGATTCCAATAATTATTCAGAATTCTTATAAAACAAACCTAACCTAACCTAACCTATAGTTTTCTATAGGATGACCATTTAGTAATATCAGAAAACTGTAAGGTTTTAGAGGGAAAATAAATCTTATATAGGTCGTATTTCTCTAGGACAATAAAATGAAGCAAATAACGATTTTTGAAATGTGAATATAGTTACTCATTCATGCTATATATTTTTTGTTTTCATTACAGTAGATAAATTAAGAGAATAGTAGAATGAGAATTATAATGTTATATGTAGAAGAATTTTATTAGCAAAAAGTTACGTATCTATCAAAATATATTGGCCTTCGTAAAGTCACAAAGCCATAACGTAATTCTTGCAAAGCCGCCGACATTATCATAATGTTCTTAATGTCCACAGCCGATGACTGTGCGATATTTTTATTACGGTATCAATAGATAGGGGAAAATGTTTGGGTACTTGAGGCACCGTTTAGGAATATTAGTATCCACTCAACGGTTGACGAGTGTTTGACGGTTTCTTACTTTAGAAAAAGCAGGTGATGTTGTTACCACAGCTTACCAATTTAACATAAAGCTCAATTTCTGGAGATTTAAACTTACTTAAGATTTATTTTGTAAATTTGTTCATAGCTCCAAAAGTTATCGATAGGTAAATTCAACACAATAACATTTTAAGCGAAGACCTCGCTCAATAAGCCTTTATCTACATGCATATCATAACTTCCCTATTATATGTTCAGAAACGACTATCAAATGGCCTTTATTAAGAAACCTGGTAATTAAGTAACCTGCGGGTGCATCTTAATGTTCACATTAAAGTACAGTGCATCTTAATGTTTACATTAAAGTATCGGTAATACTTTTTTTAACAATGCATATCTGTACATATTGTAGAAAACTTATGACATGCATGTAGATAATAATTATTATTATAAATAAAACTATAGTTTTTTATTATCTGTTTTATTTAAGCTTTGGTAGGTACTTCAAACTAGTTAACAGTAACACTTACTTAAAAATACAGGCCATATCTGAACATTTTATAGAAAACTTATGATATGCATGTAGATAAAGTTATGTATGCAGCTATACATAATTAGGCATTAAAACACTCGTGTGATCTTATTAAACCACACTCGTACTTTAATGTCTCTCATTATGCACCAGCCACATAAAAAACTATTAGAACACATGAAATGAAATAAAAAGTTTCAATTTATCTTCGTGTTTGACCCAATTACTGGACAGAATATGTTTATATGTCAAACTTAGAAACTGCTGCGAAGGTTTCGCCCTGGGATGGGACCAACTTTCTCAGGGTTTGCTTAACTCAGTTTTGATCCCGATATTTTTTTGATGAAATAGGTTGGCGTTTGGAGGGTCGTTTGAGCTAGTGGGTCACCTGATAATAAGTGGGCATTAATACATAGGGTTAATACCAGGATAAATGCCCCAGTGGGATAGATGCCTCGATTTTTATTTCAGCTAGTAGCAAAAATGTGGGACTAAAATTTCGTTACGTAACAGCAAGCGTCCTACCCTTAAACCTCGGTGCCACTGCGACCATAAAAAGCAAGAGCGTACGCGTTTCGTCTGTGAGTGCCAAAACCTTCCGAGGCGAGACCTTGGAAAGCGTGAAAATTATATTCGTAAGTATTTGTTTTCGAATAACTTTTGATTCGCTTATATATAATATCTGTCTTTCATAAATTATTTGGTTGCACATGAGTTGCACTGAAGGTTAGGCTTCATGGATTAATAGGTTTTACCGTGATTTTATTGTTACTTTATTTTTTACCTGAAAAGGCATCTATATTCTGAGAAAAGTATAGTTGCCCCGTTTTTGATCGAGGATAAATACCCCTAAGAGCATATATCCTCAACTTGTTTCACATAATATTTTGTTGCAGAGGTGCGGTGCTGGAAGAACTGGAAGTCTATGTGCCCATGCCTAACAGTGGACGTTCTACGGCTGTATGATAATGATAATAGAGGCAAAATGCCTCGTAAATAATATAAGAGGATATAGAGCATTGTCCCGCGTAACATCGACTGGTCTGCAGAAAGCATGTAAGCAGCCATCGAGGAAATTAAAAAGGGAGAAAAAGGAGTCAACAAACTGGCCAAAACGTGCAAAATATCGCCTAGGACACTAAGACGACGTTTTGCCAACAACGACAAAAACAATTATTTTCATAACTGGTATTTAGTGTGGTTTCTCATATGTTTGTAAATATGAAAAAATAGTTCTAATTATTTCAAAATAATGGAAATAAAAGACTGATAAGAATAGAATAGAATAGAATAGAAGACATTTATTCACATTCACAAAGACACACAATACAACCAAACCAAAAAAACACACACAGCAAACACAAATAAAACAAAAAAAGAAATACAAAAAATTAAAATATATGATTTTGTGTGTTCTCGCAAAAGTGAAACGGTCGCTGACTCAGCATTAAAGTGGGACATCTATCCTGGACTTACCCTGGACATCCCCAATTCCAGAGAATTAAAAAAAAGCACTCCATTTAGCCCGTCAGCTAGATTATATAAAAAAAATGGTTAGGAACGCATTTTTCCTTTAAGTCAATCAAAGAAAAAATTACAAAGATGGAGCGCGTCACAGTTCAAGAGTGGGATCCAGTCATGCCGTGTTAAAAATGTTTCAAGGAGTGACTTCACGCGGAACTTTAACTGGCTGGCTGAATTCATAATTTTTTGTTTTATTGACAAAAGAAAAATAATAAATGGATTTGAATTAGAAACATGCTCACCACTTTTAATCTAACTGGCCGACTAATTCGATTTTTTTAGGGAACTAGCTCATTGCAGATGAACTGACAGCTTAAAACGTTTAGAAAGAATGCCTCATGTATGTGCATCGTCTCAGTTGTCCCATCAATGGGACAACTCAATGGGACTAGTGGGATAGACGGCATTAATTTTGTCGGCTTTCTTTCAACGTCGGAACGTTCATATTTTACCAACACTATTTTGGTGCTCTATGTTTACATTATTATAATAATTATTACTATTATTGATTATTATTGATCCATCCAAGTGGGAGACTCTGGCCGAAGACCGGTCGCAATGGGAGGCATACGATGCATGGTAAAGGGGGTAATTTTGAGACTAGTCACCGTTGCGAACTGGACGCTAAACGCGATGAGCTGAAAGCTAGACCACCTGCAGCTATCCAGTATATTAAGTCGGAAGGTTATTGACTTGGGGAGAGTGTGGACGCACATTTGGTGCTAAAATCGGATACGTCAGCCACATGAGAGCACATCAGCGACGCTCTCAGCGTTAGGAAATAATCGCTGTAGCCGAATACGGCTAGGAGGAGATGACGATGATTATAATTATTAGATAGGCCTTTGTTCAGCAGTGGATGATGATTTTTTTTTTGCCAGGATAAACCTTCTCTGAGCTGTCTTGTGTTTTTGGAGTAAATGACTAACATTGTCGAGTTGCCACTAGGACATATATGTTAGTTTTGCAAAGCTTCCGCGCCGGGGATATTTTGTCTTAAATCACTTTGATTTTCCTGGCGTCTAGCCAAGAGGGTGTCGGAGGCTAATGTTAATTTAAACCGGGTGGGTGTAATAAATAACTCTGTACATACTACTAGGATAGAGCAAAAAGATATATGAGACCACACACGTAATTAAATCATCCTACACTTATTGTTAGTTTTATAGGTTACTATGAAATGAAAAAAATAAATAATATATTTTGCTTTAGACATGACAATAAGTGGTTTTATAAATGTGTTAAGTAAGGTGCAGTGACACGTCTAAACAAAAACATTTGCATGCAAATATTAACTTATTAAATAAATTCACTAAAAAGACAATTAATTTTGTAATATAAATTAATAATCTAAATTGAATAATAGTTATTAAGTTATAGGTCAATGTAACCGTGTGATAATGACCATTATTATTTTAAATATTCTTTAATTGAATAAAATGCTTTGTCTTTAAGCCACTGATATAATTTAAATCTGAATTTACTCTTTACTAGGTACGTATATAATGTTTTGTTTGATTGTTAGAGCTCTATTTATTTACTTACATAATGTTTTCTATTAGAATAAGGTTTCTTACTACAAGAAACCAAATATTTAAGTAACTGAGGTATTTATGTATATTGTAAATCAAAGTGGTATGTCTGTATACTTTTAATACACAATAGAAGTATTTAGGTACTGTCAGTTAATAAGCGCAACACTTGGGAACCATAGGGTGACGGTTACTTGGGTACCTTTGCTTTAGTATGTTCGTTATTACGATGCTTTGGGCTATTGTCCAAATATCGTTTTAGTGCGTAGTAAATAAGTACGAATAAACAGAACTCCAAGAAGTTAAGAAAAAAATGCATCCTTTTTTAATATTAAATTTTGGTATGAACTCATAATAATACTTAATATTTGGTATAAACTCGTGAAAAAAACCCAGGGCAGGTTGCAAGTGTTTAATCGTGTTAGTAGTGATTAAATATTTTGTATTATATTACAATACAAAATTATAGGAGATAAACATAAACAATAGCAAATTATTAGGGTACGGAAAACACACCCTGTTGGCTGACTTGTCAGTACGTGTACAAAGTAACGTAAGTGAACACTTGAATGTTGTAACAAAATTTAAGAAAGTTAAAATTAAGTTCATTACCAGGTTAATACATATTATCAAAGTTATGGCTCATTATTGTACCAAATGGGAACCCAAATTAGCCCTATTAATACAAACAAAGTAACTAAACCGCACATGTAAACTACACTCATTTGTAGAAATCACGCAAAGAAATTTAAGCATAAGCTGGATGGTTTATAAAACTCGTTTCCTCTTCAAAATACAATTATTTTTAACACGAAATGACCTTGCTAACCTTTCATAAATAATTTTAATGAAAACTTGTGGGAAAATGACACGTCAGCGTCACTTATGGTATACTAGCTGTGGCCCATGACTTCGTCTGCGCAGAATTAGTTTACCTATCGCTAACATGCGTTAACCATGCAATTTTAAAGTGATTGGATTGCCTTGAAATTTGATATGAATATGGTAGTTTGCATGACAATGCAAGTGCAGTGAACAAAAAGTGCCTCCAATTAGCAAAAAATTTACATTTTTCAAAAATATTTGACGGTTGACTTTTTTTTAACCCCCGACGCAAAAAGAGGGGTGTTATAAGTTTGACCGCTATGTGTGTCTGTCTGTTTATATGTCAGTCTGTGGCACCGCAGCTCCTAAAAGGATGGACCGATTTGAATGCGTTTTTTATTTCAAAGCAGGGTTTCTAGCGATTGTTCTTAGACATGTTTCCTGGTGGGAAATGATCACCACCGCCCATGAGTACCTACCAACTACTCAAGGAGAGTCATTGGTTCGTTGCCGGACTTTTAAGAAAATTTAAGCCCTTTTCTTGAAAGACCCAATGTCATACTCGTAGTTATCGGAAAACACAATTAGATAGTACTTCAAAAGTGAAATTCAACTCTGTTGCCAGATCTAATTTTTTACCTGAGCAAAACCAGAAGTAAAGGCTAATAATTTATAAATCGTTTATTAGCCAAGCAATAAACCTACCTATTATTAAGTTAACATGGGCTTGCGACGAAAATCTCGTGACACGGAACCATTAATCTCCCGCTCTGCAGGGTGCAAGTCACAGGACTATTATTGGAGTAACACTTTATGTCGCTTAAATTGTATTGTACCATTCGGTAGGGCGGAAACGACCCATATTTCTGTAACAGGCTTGTCCTTTTGGGTTCGGTCCCTAAATGCATAGTCTATACTCGTAGCCTTAAGCGATAAGAAACATTATAAATTGATGTTTTTTCTATAGTTCCATACCTCAAATGGAACCCTTATAAACGATTAATTTGTTGTCCGTATGTATTTCTTTGATTAAGACTCTTTTCTCAAAGCGAGAAGGTTATAAGTTCAAATTAATAGTTATAAAACACTGATACTATGACCTCTTGCAATCGAGAAAAAAGTTTCTAAATAACGCTATAGAGATACGCCTTTTATTCAGTAGAAATGTAGCTTAATAAATAATTATTAGATACAAAACTTTGAAATATTATGGCGTTGTGACTAATTGGCACGATAATAGTCACGAGAACGCCGGACTAAAGTTTTAAAATTCTTGGTATTCCTTCTGCGGAAATTTATAAATACGTGCACAAAGTAAAGCATTGCATGACAAACTTAGCAAAAGAGAAATAAAACTGTAGATAAGCGATGAATAAAAACGGCGCTAAAAAGTACTGGCATTGTAAAAATATGGCGCAAGCATTTCTTAAATGAACATAACGTTGGTTTGAGGCTAGTCGTATCGCCACACGTGATGCAAGATTAATGGACGACGTTGATGGTCGTGGCCACTGCTACATGCCGTCAAAGGGTAATATGTATACTAGGATACATGAGCCGCCCGCACGCCACTTGGAACGGTGACCTCTCGTAATGCAGGCAATCTAAATAATAAGGCTTCGCCACAGTGTAAGAAAGTGTAAGTTCTTAGACTTTGGCTTCTCCTTAAGATACTATGCATGTGATTTTGTTTTTTAGGACACGTTGCCGTAGCCAATATGGCTAGAAATAAACCTTTGTAGTTTCACTACATCTGTTTGTACATCTGTTCACGGCTTAGCTCAAAGATTATTAAATATAACTTGAAAAATGTGTTATTTCGTGTGGGTGTACAAATGTTAAAATTAAAGTGCTAAATTTTGTTAGTGTCATGTCAAGTCAACAACTTATTTATTGAATGTTTACTGCATTACCTACTCATAAATACGGAACCGCGCAATGTAGACCACACGAGTTAAATCGAGAGTCGAATGAATATAACCAAATTTCAATGTACCTACTTTTAGTTCAAACCGTTATCATTTTATTGCAATTAGGTACAATACAAATCATTTGATTCGAAATCTAAGTAAGGCTTTTATATGCCAGTTAAGTACCTACAAGAACTCTTTATTGAATACCACAATATATAGGTAATTAGTAAGCAGTACAGAAAATAGAGGCACAGAGAAAACTTTCCAAGGTAAGCAATCACTTTTGTACTTCAGTAGAATAACTTAATAGTATTTATTAAGAAAACTTACTTACCATAGAATTTGCAGTGATTCAATGAAACTAAATAAAGTGAAAATGGGCTATATGCTTGCTATATGCATTAATGTAATCAAATCATTAATGAACATTTGAAAATTATCTTCACCTTTACCACGACCTAATGAGAGCTATCGCGTATATATTCGCCGCTAGAGGCGCTAGTGTAGCGTGAGGTCTCCGAAATGTCAAATCTCATAGTTTTTGGGTGAGCTACGCGGGTTTGTTTATAATTAGTATAATTTTGTGAATATTTTGCAATATCTGAAATTAATTATGGCAAATATGCGTTCCGGGGCAATGAATGTCTGTGTTTTGAGACAGTTTTGTCTTTCGGAAACCTTTGTCCTCCCTTTTTTCCGAACAAAACGGGGACTATGCAACACTGTGGCATGCTCAATATTTTTATGGTACGGTTTTAAGGTGTATTAAATATGATTTTAATCTAAACTTTGTTTTCACGCCCGTAATAACAGACTTTGAAAGCCATACTTAAAAACCTCACGCACCAGTGCGCCATCTAGTGAGACAAAAAACGATAGCCCAAATTAAGTTACAATATAATCTGCTCTCTTTCAGCCCATAATGTGCGGCTTTTTGTTGTGCCTTAAGGAGGCCAAATCGTAGGTGTACCTATAGATTTTTTGTCTATGAGCATTTATTGAAAAAGTTATTAATAGTTTTCCCATGATTTTTTTTCCTGACACGTTTCGCTTTATTGGCGCAATTTAAGCTGTTAATTTGACACATGCCATTAATCTCTGTGTCGTTACAATGAGAGTGAAGAAAATTTAACATATTTCGGCTGAATTTTAATACGGAGAGAACTAGAAATTATGCCACTTTCTGCAAACTTTCGGCGGGGTAAGTTACACTTGAATTTCCTGCACAGTATATTAATTCCACGCTCCTGTTAGTCAGGTCTTTGGTAAAAGGTTTGTAGGATAAATTGCTTTGGATTTATTCATTTATATCATCTTTATTTTCGGATAGATAAAACCTAGAGCTCTTCAAGGCTAGAGTGAATAGGCTGTTACTGAACCAATGCGTGAAATACACATTTGACTTTATTTGTACCTACTTTTCATTAGGTGAGATTTTTTTTTGAGATAGGGGTAAATCACGAGCATGATAAAAAAAAACAAAGTAAAATACTTATTTATTTACGGTGTCCTTTTAATTCAGAAATGCTGACAGCGATTAAAAACGCAAAGAAGAAGAAACGTGAGGAACAGTCTCCGGATGATCAATCTCCAGATGAACAAACCTCTGAGAGCGCTGACACCGACGACGTGGTCAGATCAAGCTCCAAAGCCCTCGCTAAACCTGTCAGCTCCAATCGCAGTCTGCACATTAACGACGACCCCAGCAGTGGGCAAAATCAGGCCACCCTCCCTAAGCCAGACAAGTCGAGGCCAAAATGAAGTTTTACCTACCCTTTTATTTATACTTTTATTTATAGACGCCAAAATAATTTGTTCTTTCATGCGAACAGGCACTTGTATGCTAAAATATACCTATTAGCACCCTAGAAATTAACTAATAAAACGCGTAATGCTATTATATGTGTATGTGAGTTTTTTTGCTTTTAATATAATTAAAACAAAATATACTCAGCGGCACAAAATTTGGCCCACTCTACATTCAAAATGAGCTATTACTGCATACATTCGAAGGCCAGATTTTAAAACAGACACAGTCAAACTCATAACATATACTTACTGACTTTTTAATCTAAATAGGTTTGTGCAAAATTATCTTGTACTAATTAATAATGGATAAAACTAATTAACCTGTCATTAACCTAATAAGGAACTAAAATGTCGTCCTGATTCCTGGTAACAATTATCTACCTCTATATCTAGCGAATTCGTTCTCAGTTATGTTACTCTTCCGTCTCAGGATTCATTTCCACGTTATTTCTTGCTTATTTATCTAGTAATCTTGAAGGCTGGTTGAACTTGAGAATGGGGATGGATTTGAGAATTGATCGCGACGCTACGGCGGGTTGGCGCCTTGCCAGTCTCGCACGCCCCGTAAAGATTAAGTTGAAAACACACTGGCATAGTTTCCATAGTATTAGTTTCATGTACCTAACGTGTGTGTAGCTCACCTTTCTTTACGTATTCCAGGTTCTCTGTTCTAGTGAAAAGTTCATATGTCAAAATTCATGCAAAAATTTCATGTCTAAACATAAAAGTCGCTCAACAACTTAACACCTTCCTTTAAGAATTATCATAACACGAAAAAGAAAATAACCTACCTATTAATTAATTATTTACCCGTCTGTTTATTTAAGCGTGTTATTTTTCTTATTTTTAACGAATTTTTTTGACTGTGTCCTTCACAGTTCGCACGTTAGTACCTACTAATGTTGAAATTTTGTTGGATCGATGTACTTGGGACAAATTGCGTCATTTGTTTTTATTGCGTGAGTTGAGAAAGCCCAGAAGTTCCACCAGGTATTACCAGAAATATTTTTCCTCTGATTTCAGCTGCCAGTAAACTCTTACCTGACATTTATTTTTCTTGAGGGATGGAAACTTGATGGACAACAATTTTAAAGTAAGAGAAAAAACTCCTGTCAGAAAATGTTACGCCACAATATCAT
Organism: Choristoneura fumiferana; assembly: GCF_025370935.1. Classification (NCBI taxonomy): domain Eukaryota; kingdom Metazoa; phylum Arthropoda; class Insecta; order Lepidoptera; family Tortricidae; genus Choristoneura; species Choristoneura fumiferana. Next base: position 14,101,370 of record NC_133473.1, read on the forward strand.
CTGGTTACTTTAGGGTTCTCATAAAAATGAATAAATTTCTACTGCTTTTATAGCTGTCCACCTACGGGCATGCTTCCACATCGTAAATAACTTGAAACTTATGTCTTTCATTCCGGAACTCATAAAATATGTCGAGCGAGGGAGCAATGCAAAGAATTTTCTTAATCAGACGAATCCCTGTATTTAGCAGTCAGTGTTGATGTTACAAACCCGGGTTGTTCGTGCAAGTCTGATTTATCAAAGTACATTTGAATGTAGATGGACGCTGCCATCCGCGCTCGAGAGGATTACGTGAAGGATCGGTGCAATTAAGCCTTAACGGTTGGCAAGTTATTTCGGCTAAGTTCGAGTGAGTGTTCGACGCTTGAATACGAATCGTTGAGGCCCACACCCTACTGATAGAACTGATACAATCTTTTGTTCTGCCTTGAATCCTCGTTAGGTCAAAAAGTTTGGCTCACATTTATATTATACGTTCGCAATGCGACGGCATTGTTAGCCGAACCGAGAACTAGTTCCCTCGGGATATAATTTCGCTGCAACATTGACTGCGCTAGTAAAATTTAACAAGGCCTATGTGAACGTAACGAGATGTCCGCAGCTCTTTGTTATTATTTTATTTGTGGGGATTTTGGTAACCATGTTTTTTCGTAAGTGCCTGTGAAGAAAGCAGTAGCTATGAGTAGGTTTGGTGTTTTTATGAAGCTAGTAAAATTTGAAAAAAATGTGGCTCGACGTGGATACATCAGAGGTCAATTTTGCCGCTGTCTAGTGTATTTTACAGTTATTCGATAAAAAAAAAACTGGAACTCGAAATTGTTGTTGTTTCTTTAAAAAAATATGGCTCTGTCCATTGAGGACAATTTTGCCAGTGTCTAGTAGTTTTTGCCGTTGTACGGTACAAAAATTCTAGAAAACGAAATATGAAAGGTAATGGTGGATGAACGATGACAGCGCGAATCCAAATTAAAAGAGGTAATTTTGGAATTGAACGATGACACTCTTTGGATGACAGTGCGTATTTAAAACTAAAATTATTTTAGAGCTAAATGTAGGTTTTATACAAAGCTACTTAGCGTGTTTATTGAAGCGAAGTGTCATATTATTTTGACAATGTTACATAATCACAACAAGATAGCGTCAATTTGACAGAAACGAGTGTGAGAAATAATAAATTCTACATTTTTGGAGAGACTTTTATTTCAGATCGAGTATAGAAACAAAGCATAATTATCATAATGTCATCCCCATTGGCTTCGGAATCCCGTACCCTTAAGAAGCGACAGCTTCCTAAACTCATGGCTTGCATGACAAAATCAAGTCTGGAAAATATGAGAAATAAAGCTCTATTCTGCTTAGACGTCCTCGATGCGAAGGGAATCCGAAGGTAACTATTAAAAGTCGTAAGTTGACTGCTAATAATTCTCTAAGGCCGTTTAATTTCCTGTAATTTGAAAAACATGCTATTTTGGTCGCTGACATGTAGCAACTATCCCTTTTCAACCCGAAGGTAAACAAGAGGGGTGTATGTTCCATGTCCACGATAAACGCTAGTGTGCTAGGGTCTCCGCAATACCTTCTTTAATTTCTACTCCAACATAATAAGCGCCTATAACTTTAACATCATTTTAATTACAGACGTAAACAACCGCTGCACGAGTGCCTTATTCTGGAGATGCGAGAGGCAGGCTTTTCAGAGTCTTCAGATTATTTACAAGATATTCTTTACGATAATGTGCAGTTAGTTAATGAAGATGACATCGGTATTGTGGTGGATCTTAGAACGAGAGAAGATTATTTAGAGCATATCTCGGCTATGCTCGTGAAAGCTGAAAAGTTACGGGATAATGGTAATTGCTTTAATAGTATATGGTAACTTACAGCTATATTTACTGACGCGATGGTCCATAAAACAGCAGAGTGGTCATACCACCCACTTGCTCGTTTGCCATCCAGTTAAATAAAAAAAGACATTAGTTTATATCTTTATCAGATTATGCAGTCTTCAAATTCCTTCAAAATATTTCAACACGTGTTTGAGCTACTGATGTGCCAAAGGAAACTTTCCAAAATTGCGGAATTTTTCATTAAGTATAGGAAAATTTCGAAAACTTTTTACAATTTTGTATGGAGATTGAAACTTTCCGTTTCTTAAATAAATAAATAAATATCACGAGACAATTCACACCAATTGACCTAGTCCCAAAGTAAGCTTAGCAAAGCTTGGGTTATGGGTACTAAACAATGGTTATCCATAATACATGGATAGATATAGATACATACTTAAAAGATATAGATACATAATTAAATACATATAAATAATAATAATAATAATAATAATAAATATAAATTTCCTATATTTCTTGTGAAAATTTCCAAAATTTTCCGAGATCTTTTACTACTTTTGGAAACTATCTGCAACTTGCACATCTGTAGTTTGAGCTCGTTTGACTAAACACCTCTGTAAATATGTTTTTTGGCTCTTTATAATTGTGGTTAGCAAATTTTTTTTCTAATTTGTGTTCTAATGATATTTCATGTGCATAAAGAACTACTTGTTCTATGCAAATAGGTAAATCTTCTATCTTGTTTGCTAAATTAAGAAAAATATATGTTAATATAATTATTATAATTAAGAAGTGGGTACAAAGGTGACAGAGTTTTCACCTGTGTACCCACTCAGAACAGACAGAAAATTCCGTTCCTTAGCAAAGCGCTTTGTTGATATACATACATAATTTATATGTTTTACCGTGCCCCGTCAAGGGCCGTGCGCAGTCTCAGTACTGTGTATTGTGTAATGTGAATCTACCTACCTTTTACTCGCAACCGTGTTTTGCTAATAATAGGAGTACAACACCAAATGGGAGCTCCACTTTAACCTTATAATCTTACAATTATAAGTTAGGACAAGAAAAAACGAATGTATAATTTTATATTGAAGGTGAAATAAAAAAGGAGAGTATTTGTTTATTGAATCTTGCCCTGGAATATGCTGAAAAAGGAAAAGGAATATTATGGCTTGCTGAAAAATTCTACATGGCCGCCATTGCTATTGCTAGTCAGTTCCTGATCGATGGCGGACGCCAAAAAGGATGCTGCAAATATCATTACGCTAAATTCTTGTTGGATAAATGTAAGTATATTATGTTATGTATTTAAGAATGTAGGTATGCTGTGGTGGCCTAGTGGTTTGAGCTATGGCCTTTCAAGCAGAAGGTCTTAGTTTCGAGCCAGGGCTCGAATCTTTGAATTTTTCTGAATTTATGGTGACATAACATTTTAAATTTACCATGAACATTACGGTGAAGGAAAACACTGTAAAGCAACCTGCATATACTTGCGAAGAAATGTAATGGTGTGTGTGAAGTTCACAAACCGCACTGGGCCCGCGTGGGAACTACGACTTAAGCTATCTCATTCTGAAAGGAGGCCTGTGCCCACATATGTAGGCCGAGAGGATGATGATGAACATTCTCAACACCAACGACTCACTGTTCAATTAAACTTAATTTAATTCAAATATAATTTGGACGATTAGGTACTGTTAATATTTAGCAGAATTAATCCAGTTGCTATGGGTAAGCTCAGTGGCAATACTAGCAATGGCAATGCTTTATTGGGTATGTATTATAAGACCGACAAATCATAATACCTACAGTTGAAATGTCGACGCATAACACATCGAAATTCAGAATACCGAATGTACAAAATACCGACAACCGATACACCGAAGGTCGAAATATCTATTTTTAAATGACCGAAAGTACAAAATCCCGAAAATGGGGTATGTATTATAATACCGAAAAATCATATTACCTACAGTTGAAATATCGACACTTAACAAATCGAAATTCAGAATACCGAAAGTACAAAATACCGAAACTAAAAAAAAGTTTGATATGTGCGAGCGAGCGAAGCGAGCGAGCAAGACGGTTCGAGGCAAAAGCGACTTGGATAGGTTAGGTTCAGAAGGCTACGCTAACGCTTCGCTCCCGCCTTAGCCTTCGATGTTAGGTTTTTTTTTATAGCAGCCCGGATAATATTGCTTCACAAATGATCTTTGCTGTTGAATCTTATCCAACCTACTTTCTTAGTGGCAGTTAAGTATCTTGCCTGCTATAAAATAAAACCTAACATCGAAGGCTAAGGCGGGAACTACGCTCCGCTTCGTTCCCGCCTTAGCCTTCTGAACCTAACCTATCCGAGTCGCTTCTGCTGCGAACCGTCGTGCTCGCTCGCTTCGCTTGCTCGCACAAATCTTTTCCTGCTATATTTGTTTCGTCTTTGGTATAACGGCAGTTTCGGTATTTCGATTTTCGATATATTGATTGTCGATTATTTTACTTGTAGTGATTATGACTGTTCGGCATTATGAGTTTTCGACCTTTCGAGTGTAGGTATTTTGATCTTCGGGATTGTAGTCTTCGGGTTTTAGGCTGCCGGTCAAATGTACTTTCGGGATTTCAAACTTTCGGTCATATATCCATTCGACGTTTTAATATTCGGCCTTCCGTCCATAGGTCTTGTGAAATTCGGTCTTTCGTTTATCGGTATTATAATACATACCCACTTTATTAGAGCTATTTTCTTCTCTGTTTTAATTACCATTTTCTATTTGCTAAGGCAATGGCAATAAGCAATTCATTGGAGCTCTATATTACATAATCAATGGTAGAAAATTTGGCCCACTCTACATACAAAATTGCCTATTATTGCATACATTTGAGGGCCAGACTTTTGGCCGCTCAGTATATAAATACTTACCTAATTTAAAGTCACTGGAATTGAGTCAAAATTCATTAACAAGATTAAGAACGAGCAAAAATTAACAAAACATATAGGTATGAAGAAAGACTAATAAAAACCTTGTAAAAAGCATACAGAAGTCAAGTTTGGTCAGTGTGGTAGCTACCGATAAAGGCACAGTTACTCATTCAACCGCCAAGATGGGTAGGTATGTTTCCGATTGTAGAACCTACTGTGGCCGTTGCTTGTATACGTATAGAATCCATAAATAAACTACACGTGGTATACATATTTTAATAACCGGATCAATGGGCACATAACTTGTTCCTTCGACAGTTTGAATCTGAGTTCTGAAAATATAACATTTCTTAGGTTTTCTGGACAAATTCAACTAGCTTTATATATTTTATAATTATTTTACCACCGTAAAAGTTATTGCTGCAAGAGGTGGTCTAGCCAGGTCCAATAAAACTTTTGTTTGAAAGCTTAGTAACATCGATTGCATAACAAAATAACAATTTTTTAGTACCTATTATAATATACAATATAGAAGAATGAGTAAATAAATTCCCGCATAGAAGTCTCTACTGTGATCTGTGATGTGTATTTCTGGTGAAGAACTACAGCAGGGCTACTACGAAACTCGAAGTTCGTATCGTACAGTTCCTCTCGCTCTCGTATTAAACAGTATAAGTGTTAGAGGGACCGCACGACACGAACTTCGAGTTTCGAAGTAGCCCTGCAGGACGTCATCGTCATTATTATATTACCATTCTGCTGTCGTAAAACCTAGAATTGTTTAAAATTCAAATGTTGTATTTTACTTATGCAAAGTAATTGTGTCAGTTCATTGATATGGACCTCCGCAAAGTAATGCCTGATTCAATAAATTACATTTAACTTACACATACGTTTAATGAAACGGTTTGTGAACGTAATTATTTAATAATGCCAATTTAACTTTTATTGCCATGCTGGTTGCATATTACAAATTAATTTGATTAGGTATCTATATGTCTCAGTTCCAGGAGCCGATACAGAAGAGCCATTTCAGATATTGACTGAAGTCAGGGACACTGCTATCGGAAAGGTAACATTCTTTCATTATATCCATTACACACCCGGGACTCAAAAAGGTGAAAATCACGTTTTTCATCTGTAATACCACGATAGAATTTTACAATGTGAGTTCTACTTTTTGCACATTTAGCGAAAAATATATGACATGTATGAAATTGGTATATTTTAATTGTGTTTTGAAATAGTACTATAGCGGTTGGTTACATTTAAACGGGATTGGTCGATGAAACGCATAGATTCATAATATTTTTTGCTGTAAAAAGCTGATAATACAGGGGTTAATAGTAGATTGTTGCACCAAGCAGAAAGTTATTTATTATTGCACCGAGTGCCGATTTGAAAAGCACAAGGGCAATATAAATTACTTAATGCGAGGTGCATAATCTGCTTTTTTCAACTATAACAGGAATAGAAGAGGAAAAAAAACTCGTGCTAAACAATGCATAGGAAAGAAATGTCACTAGCACTCGATGATTCCTTTTTTGTAAGTTTACATTCACACTCTCAAAAAATGTCCACGGAAAATTCGCAGGTTCCTGCCAATTTGTTTTATTTTTTAATTTCTTACTTTTTTTTGGCAGAGTTAGTAGCCAGTAGCGATAGATATTTTGGCTACTTACTGTTTTTGGTAGGATTGGTAGCAACAATTTTTTGTACGCAATCTGTCAAATTTCATAAGACCGTCAGGTTGAGCAACCTAACATAGATTTTTTTCACTATGCAGGCTAATTGTATAGCAAAAATACTTGTGTTACCTCGTTGGTGGTGCAATTAAAAAACATCTAAAACAATGCAATAAAGGATTTTCATACATTTTTTCTGCTCTAGAGCAGAAAAGTCCTGCTTTGTGCTGGGTATTTAGTGCAGTTATGATGATATTAAAGCATAGTTGGGAGAAAAATATTTTTTTATCATACAAAGTCTGGGGACATCAATGACGGTTTCTCGATTTACTGAAATAAGAGCTGCACTTTCTGTTAATTCTATAAGATCAAGATCTCCACGACACAGGCTGTGCCTAGTGTGGGGATTACTGCTTCTCTTGTTTTGTTGAATTTATTTTTTATGGTCAATACATTTATTATTATTATTATTTATTGTTATTTACGGCTACTTACCGTAAAATATTTAAAAAAGCTATCGTAAGTGATAGCCTATTTTTTCACGTTTTCCAAGTACAATGCAGTAAATTGATGTGATGTAGGTATTCCAAAATATGCATTTTAAGCATAAGCGTCGGAAATTTACGTATGCAAACTAAAGTATAATGACTCCACGTACATCTTTTATTACTAAGTACTTAATATTTTGCTACTCTGCGATCACATGGACAACACAGTTGCGGTTACATTACAAATACACGTATATACAGATTCACCTACGCCATACAAGATATTAAGACATTTCCACCAGAACATTATCTAAGCTTAACAGACAGCAAACACCAACCACCAAAAATTTACGTAGTCACTAGTAAACAATCGAATGCAAAAAGTACCCCTAATATTTTTGTTTAACCAAGAACCCTCTGGTTCTGCTTGATTTGAGTAGCGCATTTAATACCATTGGCTTCGTTTTACTTCTTAGTATCCTCAATTTTTCAAATATATCTTCATCTCAGTCCTTTTTACCTCTGTTCAACGACTGAGATAAAATTGCTTATCTGGATCTGAGTGAGGGGTTGCCTGACAAGCTTGACCGCCTTCAGAGTATGTGTAATTGATTCATTTTTGGACTTTCGTTACAGTCTAACTTCCGCGTAGGTAGGTACAGCTGAAGTGGTCAGTGGTCGCCTATCAGGGATCGTAAGAGCATCTATGTTCTGTCATCACTTTTCAACACTCTTTTTAATCTTTCTACTCCCATATACCCGAGCGTTTCAGCTATTTGGCTGTTGGCAGCCAGTACCGTTTAATGTCGAGTACCAATCTCCTTTAGATCAGTCTTTTTCTCTTCCAAAACATACTCTAAGTCCTTGGCAGTGCAATCCAGGCTGTGGATCGGTTACCGAAATGAATTTAATTACTGGCACTTGAGGTATCCCATCGTAAGCCTCTAGATTGTCAACGCATCTGCAATACCCCTGGTGTTGCAGATGTTTATGGGCGGGGGTGATCTCTTACCATCAGGAGACCCACTTGCTCGTTTGCCATCCAGTCGAATAAAAAATAAAGGTTTCTGTTCAATGATTTGACCACGTTTATAGAGCTTATTAGATTACCTTTATGAGATGAAAAATTGCTCCCCAAGGATATTGTATACGTAATCAATTTTCTGAGGCGAATATTCGAGGGACACGTAACGTAACACGTACGATACGCGAAATGGCTCATCAAATAATAAATCGTTATGATGATCTATTGTGCGGCCTAACGGATTTAATACGTGCCTCTAGTAATAGCTGGTAATGTAGCAAAAAATAGTTTAGCCTGTCATAGTGCCCCTCTGCTAGATAAAGGCTTCAGTTAACTCCACAATACCCGGTCTGGTGCAGCATATGAGACCACTTTACAGAACGAGTTAAAAGCAACTTTGTCGTTTTTCTTGCTAGTCAAGTTACTCGCGTAGTTTTTTTTTTATAGGTTGTAGTAATTTACGATACTCATCAATGAAATAAAATCTACTTACCTACATCTATTTTAACCTGCGAGTTTTAAGTTCTCAACGTTGATCGTTTATCGGAAGGTTTCCAAAAACGAACGTCGCAATTCAGGCTCGCTCTTCACTGAATTCGTCAATTATGACGTGACACTAACGCTCTACTGCTTCCTGATTGGTTCAAATTAGTTAATCTGGCCAGTTTTCTGTCTTGTGATTCGTAAAAAATATTCAATACTTGAAGATTTTTAAACTCGCTAAACTAATCTACGGAACTTACGGAAGTTTGACAATTAGAGTTTTTTTTTAATTATTTAACTACCACCACCATCTTGCTCGCTAATCCTGCCGTGAAGGAGCAGTGCTTGCACTGTTGTGTTTCGGCGTGGAGAGTAAGACAACCGGTGAAATTACTGGCACTTGAGGTATCCCTTCTTAGGCCTCTAGGTTGGCAACGCATCTGCAATCCCCCTGATGTTGCAGGTGTCTATGGGCGGTGGTGATTTCTTACCACCAGGAGACTCACTTGCTCGTTTGCCATCCAGTCGAATAAAAAAAAACTAAACTATGAATAACAATTTTGTGTTATTAATTTATTGATTTTAAAATATTGGTTACTTAGCCATTTTTTTCTCGTAGGTATAAAAAGTACCGTCTACAATCTCTAGCCCACTCCGCAAAGTCTCGTGGCCTTATCATATCACGTTACTCGGTATTATGTAACCATCGTATAAAAAAACTTTTGCAGAACCACAATCTTTACATTTACAATAACTTATTTTGAACCAATTAATTTAAGCAGCTCTTGAGACCTTATAGACTGAGAAAATATCTGGTTTTTAGCCAGGTAGGTGCCTCGGTCTTTTAGCTGTCGTGACCTTTCTATTCCTCTTATGTTTTGTCGAGGAGTGGTTTTCACATACAACTTAGGACGCCTTACATTTTATAGTTTTTTTACCCGACTGCAAGGGGGGTAATATGCTTTTATTTCAAGCAGGTAAAAATGTAGGTTAATAATTTATCCGTAAGATCTCCCATGTAACTTCTAAGGTAGTGTATACTCGCTTCAATATGTATGCTAAATATCTATCAAGTGAAGGTAGCGCACACAAATATTTATGAAATTTCCTTGCCACGACATCAGAGCGCCTTACACTAAGGGTTTCACGAAGAGCCTCATTAAAATTCAACGAAGGTACCTTCGTAACACTTTCCCATACTATACCTACAATATACCCACCCAAAGCCGTCTAAATGTCATAAATCAATTCGAAATTTTGTTAACTGTTCATCTTTTGTGGCGATGCTGTAACGTATTAATGCAAGTGACTTCTAAAATCCTATTAATCCTACTAATATTATAAATGCGAAAAGTTTGTGTGTGTGTGTGTGTGCGCAGTGTGTGAACATGTGTTTCTATTTGTCGACTAAATTATGGCTAATTAGGTATCTGTACGATATTACTAAATTGCTCTAATTGCGATATTGCAATGTCTAATCGGGTATTTGCAATCTCCAATCTACTGGCCCTGTTGTTTGTGTGCCACGTGCATGTGTATGTTAAGACCACGATTTAATAAATTTGGTATGTACTATATAGGCTACTTTTCATTGCGATATTCCCATGTAATCGATTTGCAATCTCAACTGATAGAGTTGCACTTTCCTAACTGGTTATTCCTAACTCGTCATATTCCTGATTCGTCATAATATTCTTAACTAGTCATTGTACAGTCAACTGAAATTATAAACACGTGCTTACAGTCGGTTACGTTAAGCTTTTTTTTGACTACCCAGAACCGATGTAATAAGTGCCCCAAATCGGTTCAGGGTGGTCATAAAAAAAACAACCATAACTTAACCGACTAAGATTTTGTCGAATAAAAACTTTGATCTGTTTCTGGCACTGTATTATGGTCCTTATCATTTACCACAGAGGATTTAAATATTTTAATTATTTTTGTGCAGGCAAATGTACATGGTATGACGAGTGGAATATGACGAATCAGGAATATAACACGTTAGGAATATAACCAGTTGTGAAAGTGTACAATTGTAAATATGACCAGTTAGGAATATGTCGAATCAGGAACAAATTAAAATGTGGCCCACTCTACATACATAATTACCTATTACTACATACATTTGAGGGCCAGATTTTTTGCCGCTCAGTATATTTGGTAATTTCCACATTGTCCTCATTCGGATGACCTGTTTTATTGAAGTCGCGGACAACATTTTTTTTTCATTTAGAGCTGGCCATTATACGAGCCTTCTGAAGAAAATCCGAAGGAAGAAGTGCCACCAGATACATTATTTCAAGCCACAGCAATTCAACTGCATCGAGTACTAATCGGTCAAGCGCGCCAAATTCGTAGCAAAGACCCTGGAAAGGCCGAAAGGCTCAGTCGGTTAGCAGAGAGGCGTGCGAAGGACGGTAAGTACTAAATTGTGTTTAAGCCCACCTAAATTCGGAAGTTCAGGACATAAAGCGGCGTTAGGAGTAATTGATACTGAGTACGCGTAGGTCAACGGGGAGCGCCCTTTTCTTTCACAATATCTTAAAGTTTTGAGTATCTTGCGTTAGTGTTGGGAAAGTGTTTTAAGGCGCTAGCGTAGCTACTCGTAGGTACGGGGGTTTGTGGATTTGGAGGGGGGCTTTTTTTTTATTAATATTGTATTGACCATATTTCTTGTCGTTTTATTTTATTGTTATATTGTACACTCTGCCCTCTCCCCCGAGAATGTTACAGTTATGTCAAAAGTTGTTATATATCATCGAGCCGCACCCGTACCGACGATAACATAGATGTACTCTTTTTTAATACAAATGATGTCATATTTGTTAGAATTGTTATGTAAGTTATAGAATCTATGGATTAGCCTGTTATGTTTTTTTTTGTTATTAACCTGTCCTCTCCCAGAGGCACAAATTTGTGCCCAAATTCCTTTGATCCTGTTATCCTGGGAGATGACAGATTAATATCAATAAATTATATAATTTAAATATCCCAGCACTTAACCCTTGGGAAGTCCCGCGCGCCACAGTGGTGCGTAACTAACTGTTCGGGATTTGTCATTCACTAGTATGACTGTTAACATTATTTTTCAGCTGACGAAACGGACAAAGTGGCCGAAGCGATAATCGAGATCGGAATCTGTCAGCTAGATATGAATAATTTGAATAATGCTCAAAAGACTTTCGAAAGGGCGTTTAAGATACATTCAGAGAGCAATAACATCGAGGGCCTGTGTGATTCTAGAATGCACATGGCAGCCGTTATGCAAAGGTATAACATGAAGAATGACATATGATTAGTATTTATCCAATCCTATCTATTCCCGTCGGGTACGGGAAAAAACATTTTCGGTAGATATTTTATAATGCGTGAAGGATATAGCCACCTTTTAGCCAGGAAAGTGAAATTTTGAACCCCTTTTCTCACTTTCACTCCGCGCCTCATACGCACCTACCGCTCACGGCTCTTGATCACATAAAGTGTTTCTTTTTTGCTTATATTTGAATTACTTGATGAATATTACAGAATGGGTGATCACGAAGCTGCAGCTCAGTTGTTGACAGAAATGGGTGCTATGGCAATGGAGTATGGTTTGAGGCGCCATTTGGGTCGAGCTCTGCATCTGCTAGGAGAGTTACACCTCAGAAGAGAGCGACCCGAATTGGGAACTCAGCATTTACAAGAGGCGTTCTTCTGCTTCATGGGATCTACTCGTACTTGGCAAGACGTTAGAATTTCCTTGTTCAGTATTTACTTGCTTACATTAAACAGTTGTAGTACCTATTGCATTTCTACGAGAAATGTGCGACGATGTGTTGCGATGAATGCGTTTGTTATGAACCAATACAAAAGCTTCATCAGTTTTCACTAGAGCTGTGCTGAGCAAGCATAGGTAAATGAAGTGTTTCCATTGGTTCATGCCATGACAAATACATTTCTCGCAATATATCGTCGCAGATCTCTGGTGAAAATGCAGAGAATAATTTTAATTGATTTAAAAATTACTAATAATGCAGGCAGAATGTAGAAAAAACTGGTTAAGAAACTAGTTTTTTTTTTCAGCCTTCGACTGAGAATAATGTAGACAAATAAAGTTGCTTCGAAGTGCTTCAATCTACAAAATAATGAATAACGTCCCTTCTTTTGTTTTATTAAGCTGCTTTGCGGCCATGGCTTCCTATGAAGTTGCAAATCACTGAAAAAATTAGACTATTATATTATGTATGAATTACGTAATTCACACAATAGTGATAAAAAAGTTTTAAAAAACGTAAATGCATGATATTTCCGAGATTAGGATGGTTGCTATTCCGATAACTTCAAATGACACTACGGTATCAGAATAAGTAGATTGATCATACCGATTTAATTATTTTAACAAATTTTGTATGTTTTTATGTTTCATACAGCATCCTACAGCCGCACAAGCTAAATCAAAGGTAATGTCGACGCTAGACGTCATCTACAAAGCAGATAAAAAAGAGGTGTACGAAGAAGAAGCCGAACAGGCCAGGCTCATGATGGCGATATCAGCGGGTGATTATTATTGATTATTTTATATTGAATGCTAAATGCGGCTGCTACAATCGAATCGACATCGTTTAAAATAAATATGTCAATGGAATTCACCTTAGTAAAAAAGTACGCACTTACCTATAATGTTGTAGCCTATCTGAAAGTTACTCCACACAAATTAATTTATTTTCGACAACGTTTGAGCCTGGCCATTGAACGCGAAAACGCTGCCCGTCTCCAGGGAACTATGCCGTCGACGGATATTAAATGTCTTGACAAAATGTCTACATTTATTCAAAATAAATTATGGTCATCTTCATCAGCCTACAGTAGTCCACTGCTGGACATAGGCCTCTTCCGTGGCGCGCCACAACACTCTGTCTTCAGCCCCTCGCATCCATCCGCCGCCAGCGACCCTCTTAAGGTCGTCCATCCACCGTGCCTCAGGACGCCCTACACTACGTTTTCCCGTCCATGGTCTGCATTCGAGGACTCGTCTGCTCCACCATTCATCGGTCCTGCGACAGACGTGGCCAGCCCAACGCCACTTCAGCGAACTAATTCTTTGAGCTACGTTGGTGACTTTCGTTCTTTGTCGGATAATCAAAAAGTATTCAACCAGTGCGTCCTACCAGTTTTAACCTACGGAACCGAAACGTGGACCTTGACTGCGGGGCTAATCCACAAATTCAAGGTCGCTCAGCGAGCTATGGAGAGAGCAATGCTAGGGGTTTCTTTGAAGGATAAAATCGGAGATCACATTATCCGACAAATTATGTTATGGTATAAAAAAAATAATTAAAGCAATGCATGAAAAATAAAAGTACCTACTTAGTAATAAATTAAATATTTAATTGAAGAAGAATTAACAAACGTTGACCATACCTAAATATCCTATGAATTTGCGCTATGTTCCACCAGAGATGTGCGAGGATGTATACGAGGAATGTGTTTGTCATGAACATCAATCAATAGAAATGCTTCATTAACCTATCTTCGTAAAACTAAGGTTACCGACATAGCCCGAAGAATTGCGAAACTCAAGTGGCAGCGGGCGGGGCACATTGCTCGCAGGACTGATGGCCGATGAGGTCAAAAGTTTCTCGGATGGCGTCCGCGGACCGGGAGACGAGCTGTCGGTAGGCCTCCAACAAGATGGAGCGACGACCTGGTTAAGATCGCGGGATCGCGGTGGATGCGAGAAGCACAAGACCGTTTTGAGAGCCTTGGGGGAGGCCTATGTCCAGCAGTGGACGTCTTTCGGCTGACATGATGATGATGAACCTATCTTCGTTTAGCGCATCTCTAGTGAAAATAGCTCGGTGGAGCGAGAATATGTTAAACTATAACTAAGTATAAATAAACGTGAATGAAACTCGCACTCCATCCTCGCATATCTCTGGTGCAAACGCAGCCTAAATAAAACTAAGTACGAATGATAATGTTTGATAATAGGAGGTTTATTGCTAATATGACTTCTAATTATCAATTGTGTTTAAATAAATTTGAATGTTGTTCTATATTTATCTGTTATTATCGGCACTATTATGCAACCCTTATTAGGAGGCTCTTACTATGAAAGAGGCCCAAACCCAGCACCTTGATGTCATCTGCTAAAGAATATTATAGTATCTATTACATACTACGGATACGGATACGGTATTCCGTGCGCTATGAAAAAATATTTCATTAAGCTAAAGATTTATCGTGAATAATGCTGTAAATGTATAGGAAAGCAGAGAAATCATCATCATTATCAGCCTACAGCAGTCCATTACAATGCTGAAGATAGGTCTCCATTGCGCCCTGCAGGGCTACTACAATACTCGAAATTCGAAGTTCGTGTCGTGCGGTCCCTCTGACACTTATACTATTTAATACGAGAGCGAGAAGGACGGTACGATACGAATTTCGAGTTTCGAGTTTCGTAGTAGCCCTGCCGTCCTCGACTAGACGCATCCAGCTTCTACCAGCAGTCTTTCGCAGATCGTCACTCCACCTGGCGTCCTACACTAAGTGTGCCTAGAAATGTCGCTGATTATTACATCTTTTCTTGATTATTCAGATTATTTCCTAGTATTCAAACTTTATTCTAGGACAAGAACGTATGGCCTCTTATTTTGCTTTATTAAGAGAGGCTGGAACTTGTTCCGTGGCACAAATAAAGTGTATAGAATGGAAATTATCAAACTCTCCTTGGTGGATTAAAAGGAACCATCACGATTTTTTGCCTTGTATGTGTCCAGCTCATAACCGGACCCCACTTGATGTTTTACGGTAAGAAAATCAATTTTCAATTTTTTTCCCTTCACACTTGCGCGTTAAAAGCGCCATAAGATGCTCTCTCATCTCTCTCTCGCATTGGCTTGGCAACTCTCTAAATAAATCTCGGGGGCCTTTTCTCTTGTATTATAGCCCGAGATTTGTATTTTTTTTATTGTTTCTGACATAGTTCAGGCAAAATTCAAAACTGATAGATAAATTTCAATTCTGTAATTATTTAATTACTTTAATTAAAATTCGTCATGGCTATTTGCAAATTATAACTATATATAATTTTTTTATATGGTTTGAGACTGGGAAAGGCAATGAAATCAGAGTTACAACCGTACCTTTTCATTACAAATGTGACGAAGAACATTGTATGATTCAATGATGATGGCCAAATTCAAATTCCAAATTGTTTATTGCATGTCACATCATGGTATGGAAATTATGAAACTCGATTCAGAAAACCCTTAACTTTTGACTTCGAGTTTCTAACATTGTGTCGTTCATATTTCCTTCTTTACATCCTTAAGAAACAATCTACTATGAAGGCCTAAAAACTCTCAGTATATTAAAATAAACTTTAAACTATTTCAGAACAAAACTTGAAATGAAGAAAAATGAGGAAATGAAGAAAAATAGCCTTGAATCCGATGTATCGCTTATGAGAATGGAAACTGTAGAGGATATCCAGAAACTTCGAAGTAGCTATCCCCGTATGTAGTTCGGTAAACAGTTTTAAGGTCAATCACAAAATCGAGCATCTTTGCCAATTTTTATTGGTTCATCATAAAAAGATAATAATTAACTATTTACAAAAATCATAATCCATATAATTTGAGCAAACGATACAACCACACAACCTGACACGATTGAGCAAATTACGTGTCCTTGCACCGCTATCGGGTCCATTTGTATCCTGTGAAGAATTCTACCACCATTTGATTCGTCGTCCTTAATATTTAACAATAATTTAGTCAGTACTGGTATCACAAGCTCTAATATAATTCTAAGAACTGCAAAAATGTCAACACTTATTACAAATTAAAGAAGGTACTAACAATTCATTAAATCGTTTGATTATTATTACAAAGTCCATGGATTAGCATGCCTTAGCAAAATTTTTGCGTGGCTGCAGCTTGACTTTGAAACCCTCAGCGCGCTTGAGGATGATGTCAGCCTGCAGTTTGAAGTCAGACTCCTTGAGGTCTGATTGTACGCGGAAATTCCTTAGGATCGTGGAGAGGATAATCTTCAACTTCAGCATGGCGTATTTACGTCCTGTTGATGATAATGATAAATATTAGCGGAAGTTCTTAAAGTTCTTAATGTGAAAAGTCTACAAAAGTGTGACAACTTACCGACGCAACTCCTAGGTCCAGCGGAGAAAGGCACGAAAGCGTAGTAGTGACGGTTGGCAGAGCGTTCAGGCAGGAAATTGTCGGGGTCGAATTTGTTAGGGTTGGGGTATACGTCGGGACGACGGTGCAGCTTGTATGTCGTGATGACTACGGTGGCACCAGCTGGCACTTTCTTGCCGTTGGATGCTGCAAATGAAAATAAACATTAGGGTGAGCCCAAGCATAAAAGAGAGAATTATACGCTAATCGCTGTCTCGTGAGAACTATGCCATTTAACTGGAATAAAACTATCCTAAGCCCTTCCCAGGTTTTGAAACTACATCCATATCATATAATATATCAAAAAAACGTAACAAAAAATTTAACCGACTATTTTTTGTAGTAGGTTAAATTTTTTGTTATAATTTTTTTTTCACGCTTTTTAGTGTAAAAGGTCTAAGATACAAAATTTTAATGTCAACTGCTCGTCACCTTGCATTATTGAGGAGGACCGGTGCTTCATCACCCGTTCCATTTCACCATATGCATTACGATGAGCTTAAATTGCTTAGCAACTGTGTTAAAGTAATTGAAATTCAACCCGTCAGGTTCTTGTTATTGAGTAGTCGCTCCGTTGGTAAAATGTGGTCTTCATCATTAGTTCTACTTCACCAAATGATGATATTCAAAAGCAAATGTACAGGTACTAAATATATCGAAATTACCATAGGTGTCCCTACATTATTTGAAGAGTTCTCTCGGTTTCCTTAGGCTCCAATCATCAGATCCTGATTTGGTGCTTATGGTACCTAATTGAAAGCATTCCTAGCTGAACAAAAAAAATTTTTTGAAATCGGTTCATAAATGACGGAGTTCTGAGGTAACACTCATCAAAATAAATACGACCGACTTGATAACCTCCTTTTTTGAAGTCGGTTAATAATATAGCGGTTCAATTGCGAAGATATAACAGACTAAGTAACAGACAGACAGACCGTGTTACTTTTCGAATTTATATATTATTATGGATTCACAAATAGGTACTTACGCAGAGTGATATCTTGCTTGATATGACGAGCAATAATTGGTACTGGTGGGTACATTCTGAGGGTCTCCATCAGACACCTTTCGAGGTATTTCATCTCAAGCGTATCCTGGAAGGTGGCAGGGCGGTCGGAGTCTCCGAAGATCTGGTCGAGCTCTTCGATAACTTTGTCTTGGATGTCTTGGTGAACGCCCATCATCGACAAGAAGAAGCTGCTACCGGCAGCAGTGGTGTCATGACCCTAAAGTAAAATATGAAATTTTACTGTCCATACAAAAAAGTTTGAAAAAGTTTGAAATGAAAAAAATAGTTAAATTCTTAATCACCTCGAACATAATGGTGTCGACTTGTTCTTTGATTTCCTCATCAGAGATAACAACTCCACTCTGAGAACTCTCCAAAAGCAGGTCAAGGAAAGCAAGACGCTTCTTCTGTCCAACATCATTGTCCTCAACGTCCAAGTCGTCTTTCAGACCAGCGGCTTGGCCGAAGGACAGACCCTCAACGGATGTGTCCTTAACGGTAGTTTCCGAAGATGATGAGCTGTCGTGGTACTCTTCCAAGATGGTAGTTTTCTTGCCAGATTTGAACTCCTCCTTCTTCCTTAAAATGACCTGAAACCAATTTTTTGTCATATTAGTATTTACTTTACTGACTTGTTGAAAAAAGTTTGGAAATGATAGTCATGATTAATACCTTTTTAGTTAGTCCGTGGATGGTATCAAGAAGCTTAGTTTGAACCTTGGCGTATTGTGTGAAGTTGAACAGGAATTCCGGTCTCAGCCAGATCTTGGTGTGTCTCAGATGAAGGATATCGCACATCTTCATTACAGCCATAGCGTATTCAAAGCCACTTTGGTCTTGGGTGCTCTTGCTTACTCCCATAGCGGTTTCTGTAGCAAATATTAATGTTTATTTCCTCTCAAAGTGAAAAGAGCTATTAACCTTCAAAGGATTAGACGTGTTGCTTAACGAGGATTGTAATGCGTGCTTGTAACAGTCAGCGCCGCTGATGGCGAAAACTGCCCATTAGGCGTTGCGACGTGCGAACGTGGGGGGTCGCTAAACTTGACACGCGGTTCACCTTCTACACATGTTTCCTCTTAGTATGCCATAAAGTAGTAAATGTATGATTCTCGGTACTACTCGTATTATTCCTCTTTAAACGTATTATTATAAGGAAGTTGTTCCGCATAATTAGTCTAATTGCAGTTGTTTACATCGTCCGAAGGTAAAGCAGTGCACAACTGCACACTACGAGTATGCTCTAGTTACGCTGATCTAATAAAATGTAGGTAATCTTATCTTCGGAGTACACATACTCATATAATTGCGACTTATTCGTGAAACCTGATACAAAATATTTCCAACAGCATTTCAACACAAAGGACCATCCATCAGATCGTTGCAAATAGGTAGGAATTAAAAGCGTTTGACGTTATTCGCGATTTTATAAATATCCTTAGATGTGTCATGGAAAGCTGGTGAACTTTACAACATCCGATACAAACGGGTTTATTATTTAAATGAGTCTGAACACGAAGTGGATTTGCTAACGTCACTATCAAATGACGTGTCATCATAATTGTTGCAAACTTATTATTCTGATAATCTGCTATACCTATCTGCGCAGTTTTATGGCAAGGATGTGTATGTATTAAATATTTCTTGGTGTAATAGGTATATATTTTCGGAACGTATGTGCTAGCTTCATTGATTTCGCAAATGGTTGAACATTGGCGAGCAATTTGCGCGAAGATCACGGATCGTGAATGCGGGCGATGCCTGTGTTGTCACCCGCGTGGACAGCGACGTGACGAGACATTGGAATAGCTTTTTATTTCTACTATAAGATACGTGGACCATGTCAAAATTTAGGGCGTTTCATTGACCAATAAATACCTAATGTAATGGTTACTTCTAAAGCTTTCAGAACGAAACAGTTTTTCTGTAGCGAAAAATCTGTATTTCTAATGTCTTTTCAAAATCTGATAAGCAGCTCGACGAGTTTGCAATAATCTCTTTATGATTTTGAACTATTCGCCGATTTGAATAAAATTGGCATAAGCACGTCCCAGGTCAGTCAAACGAGAAAATGGTAATTTAATTTCGCAAGAAATACTTTAGATGATGTACTTACAGTCGAGTTCAAAAGTAGCTGAACAGATAAGTGCGTTGTGACTTTCAGTACCTACCAAAGGTACCTACCTAATTTGAAATATGACAAATTATCCCAGTACTTTGAGCTCAACTGTATGTGTACCTTTTACGATCGGTGTTCTCTTAGGCAACGATGCATGATAATAAACATGTTGTAAAATCTACAATTTGATTAATATCATTCAATCAACATTTGTTCGAATAGAAATATACGACGAGATTATCATCACTAATAGGATAAAAATAAAATAAACCACTCACTAGGTAACAGACAGGTCTTAACAGACAATTTAATTAATAGGTTCTTGATTGGTTTTCTAATTGTAAATATGACGAATATCCTTATCTTAGTGAATTAATGAATTTTAACGTGGGTTGACTTCTAATCATTGATGCTGTAGACATCAAGTTCCCTTTTTGTCTCATTTTGTGTGTTTATAAGTATAGATAAAAAACGTACCAAGCAGGATTTCGACAGTGCATTCACTCATGTAGTCATGGCAATCGAAATCAGCGCTCTCCTTCTTCAATTTTTCAACAACAGTTCTGGAATTGGCATTGAACAGATCGATGAAACTTTTCAGGACGTTCAAGTGGAAAGTCGGAGCGATCAATTTACGGTGAGAACGCCACTTTTGACCTGATGCAAACAAAAAAATGTTAGTGTTTTTCATATTATGTACTTACTGCAAGAGGTACAAACCATGTTTGAGTACTCACCAGTACTGATGAGAAGACCGTTTCCAAGCCAGGGCTTGAAGAATCTGTAGTCGTCAGCCTTGTCAATGAGGACGTGGCTGCTGAGAATCAGTTCAACGTCCCGGGGGTCGTACAGGAACACCATCAGTCTGGGTCCAATCCACAGCTTTACCATACCCTGCTTGTCGTAGGACATGCTCTTGTTGACGAGGTTCTTGAAGATATCTGTAAAGTGATACGTGATGAGTTGATGAGAATTTTGTGAAGCATATCAATTTAACTATGCAGATCGCCAACGAGACATTTTTATTTTCGCATGATTTTTCTGTTATCAAATTTAAGTATGTGCAGATTTATCTAAAATTCTAGAAGTAGAATTTGCTTGTTTACCGTCTGAGCCGCCGGTAAATTCTAGTGCGTTTCCGATGAGGGGTAGGCCAGGGGGTCCGTCGATCTTCTCAGCCAGTTCATACATGTGCCTTCTGGACATTCTCCAGTAAGCGTACCATAAGATCAGGGCTGGCACCAGGAGCATGTAGAACAGGCTGGTTGCCGCCCATGTGCTGCTTGCGGCAACACTTTCTGCTGCTGCGTAACTCATCTTGGAAAGATTTTAGATCTGTAAAAAAAAACATTAGATCAATAATATTGATTAATGTACCTATCCGTGGAAAATCCCTTGTTTGTTATAAACTCGTGCATTGAATACGGCTCGAAGTCACGTATAGCACATCTTTTTTTTTTAAAGCCTTGACCAGTTTTTATATAGTAAATTACGAATGATATTTTAGGAACTCTTCAAATACCATAGTTACATAGCTATAATTAACCAAAAATATATTTTACCATCCAAAAGTTCAACATCATTTGCACTTCTTAAAATACCAAATACCTACCTACCACAGTCACTTGTAAATCATTGTGAGAGTTAGCCTAATTTTTTTTCTGATATAAAATTGATATTAAAAATGGTAAAGCACTCTCTTGGTCGACTGTACGTCACGGAAAATCTTCAAATTATTGAAACAGGTTAGGTCAGACTCGTGCAGTGACGACAGTGAAACTGGTCTGATATGCAAATGTAGTCGCTGTTATTATTATTACTAAATTGATTGTTCAAATTATTTAAACTAGGATAATACGTAATAAGATTACCTGTATATTCTATAAGTAATTAAAGCTTCATTGGCTAAACATAATAAATTATAAACGTCAAAATTTTTGAGGGCAGATGAATCGATGTTTGGTTGTTTGTGGCTCTTTTACCTACACAAATCAAAATGGATTTTGATGACATTAGCCACATAAGTAGTTTATAACCTAGGCTTCTTTTAACTCAAGGAAATCATATAGGCTCTGCGGTATGGCAGCCCGAACCCGAGGAAGTTACGGGAAACATTCATATTTAAGTAAGTATAAGTTGGTTGCGAAGTCTTTGAAAAACGGAAATAGTTAAGTGTAGGTATCAAATGCAATAAAACCATGTTGTTTACCTTTTGCAATAGTTAATTTACTGTGTAGGTAAGCATATTATGATAACTATGTAGTTAATTATTACTATAGCCTCATAATCAAGGTACGGATAACTTGTTTTGCATCTGAAGGCACTTCGCAGTAACAAGCTAATTTAAAATCGCATATGAGGGTCCTGCAAATGCATAGTTGTAGGTACTGCAATTTCATAGTAGATATGACATCTGCAGTTTGAGAATGAAAGTGACAATGAAAGTAAATGTTCGGTATTAGAATACACTACTTATCTCCGTTAGTACGAATGGTACCTATGGTAATTTAATTGATTTATGAGATTTTCATGAACAATTCAAACACTCACACACACACACACACACACAAGTACACAACTTTAAGACTCGAAGATAGCTGTAACTATGTGCGGGATTTTGATTTAATTATGAACTTTTATGATATTAAAGGCCACTAGAGACGATCTGTATTCCAACAGCAACGATACTATGCCAACTGCAGACTGCCCAAATTTTTTCCACTGCAGTACCATTGCAGTTGGGAAAATTGTACGCTAGCTGCGATTGAAATGGGGCAGCCAGCCGACTCGGCAGTTCGCAATTACGATGCAATGGAATGTAGAACGTCTGTATGACCCTAAATATTTTCTTTAATCAGATACGGCGTGTTGTATGATCGTGTATTTATTTGAGCCCAAGATGATACTCGAGATACGATATGCCAAATTTATACGAATAGGTACTCTTAGGGTGTGATATTAATTTCTTTGTCGACTAGGTAGATATTTCATATCCATAGACGTTTCTTAAATTATTGTATCTATAACTCTTGGAATTATACGCTACAACCTGTTGCCCGCGAATCCGTTCGCGTAGAATTATGCAACCGCCGGAACTATGCAATTATCCGGGATAAAAACTATCCTATGTCCTTCCCCGAGATTCAAACTATCTGTGTACCGAATTTCATCTTAATCGGCTCAGCGGTTTTGGCGTGATGGAGTAACAAACAAACAAACAAAAAACAAACAGACTTTCAAACTTTTGCATTTATAATATTAGTGGGATAACTATTCGACCCCGATAAAGTTTTATTGAATAACTATTTAAGTTCATAAACAACTATCTCGTCTATGTTGTGAAACGTTTGCTTGAAACATCGTGAGTCTTTAAAATTGGCAGTAAACAATATTGACCTTCATCTAATAACTGAGCGAAATCTATAATTTAGTTTCTTTCACAAGGGTTTACGAAATGCGACATAATTATGTCGAAATTAAAATGTGACTTTTTTGCTCTTTAATATATGAGTTCAAAAAAGCTTTACGTGATTCACCAAATACTTGTTCACCAAATAATAAGTATAGGAAAAGTACATAATTATTTAATATAGGTTAAACATTGACAATTAGTTTTTAACGAATGGATTTCTCAGGTTTCATTCATAGTTTTAGCTGCGAAACAAAATTTTAAGCTTTCTTTCATTCAACGTTTTGTTATATCAATATTAGTTCATCCATTTAAAACTTAAAGCTTTACTTAAATATGCCATTGGCAATGGCACAAGAATTTAACCTCTAAGCTCTTATCAGCTTTAATAAACAGCACGTAAACATTAAAAAAAATAGATTATAGTCTCACAATTATCTTATATTTACTTATTCCTGAGCAAGTCATATATGTTAAAGGGACCGAAAGGACGGAACGCAGGATTTTTAAGTAAAAATAATAAAATATTATTTGATTCATGGTGGTGCCAATATGGTGATTAGGCACGTAACATATTTATGGAAGTACAAAAGTTTAAACATATAAAGAAAATAGAGATTCTAATAATATTACGTCGCAAGATGGTGTTGATTTATATGAACAGTTAATTTTTATTTTCAATCAGATTTATACCATTTAAAAATTTGTACAGCTTATTTCTTAACATAAGACATTAATAAAATTAAATTGTATGCCTCTTTAGGCTTTCAAAAATACACTGAACCAAAAAACAATATAAATAAAAACTGATGATGGAAACACAAACTAACTCACAAAAAAAAATAAAGATTAGTTTTGATTCCAAATCTATCACAAAATCAAACCTATTTTGATTAAAAATGTCACTAATATACAAAACCGATTAATAAACTCAAATGCTCCCTACCTTTATTTTTGTTTAACACCCTCTAGTCCGGTTGACACTTTAATAATCACTAGCACGAGTGCCCCAAAGGACGCCGCCGTCGATGTCTCAAGTGAGACTATTTACGAAACTCCAGCGCACCCATCTAATATACACGCTCGTGGCGTCACTAGCCGACATGACAATGTGCCTGAAGTCGTCCATAATCAATACATATTATGCAAATGTTTCGGTTTCGCGTAAATCATTTGTTATTCGATTGTGGTCATGACAATTAAAAAATCACAGTTCCAAAGTGCCCGTTGGACCCAGTGAATGGTAATAAAGTTTGAAGGAAAGTTTAGTAACTGCGCAACTGTAGCGTGTTTTGTTTCCTGTTAGGTATCGATACGGGATGTGTTGGTGGAACTTTCAAACAATTGCAGCCCATCATAACAGCATGAAACTAAACTTATACCTAGTATCGTATCATTCTATATTGTTATTACGTTTACCACAAAAAACTTTAATTTTGTTCAGTTTGTTGAAAAACACGTGAATGTTTTGCGATGTGAATTTCAAGTTCTTCTATAGCTCTTTCTTCACTTTTTGGAAGCTTTTGTAAAGCTACCACTGTTCGTTTTCCTACATATAGGTGAATTGTATTCAATTTTTTTTTAGTTAATTCACTTATTTATTTTATAAAATAAAATTACAAATATACTTCGCTAAACTGCAAAACAGTTGGCAAAGACAGCACTCTTTGTTTTATTATGTATTTAATTAAATCGTATTACCTCTATGCACAGTACACTATCATACTCTTGGCTAACCATTCTAAACTGAACATTAGATATCTAAATTTTCTTTATTTAGACGACCAGATGGCCTAGTGGTTAGAGAACCTGACTACGAAGCTTGAGGTCCCGGGTTCGATTTCCGTGTCGGGGCAGATATTTGTATGAAAAATACGAATGTTTGTTCTCGGGTCTTGGGTGTTTACTATGTATGTAAGTATGTATCTATCTATATAATTATATTTATCCGTTGCTTAGTACCCATAACACAAGCTTTGCTAAGCTTACTTTGGGACTAGGTCAATTGGTGTGAATTGTCCCGTGATATTTATTTTATTTATTTAATTTTTATGGAAGGTATCCATACACGCTTTTAATTTAGTATTAAATATTATCTTGTCAACGCACTCCGTCTCATCGAACAATTTATTGAATATTCGTGGTACAGCCAGCAGCAGAAGTGGATAAGAGGTTACTGTGCTCAAAATAATCTAAATACGACTCTACTACCAAGGTACAGTACTTTCATTGTAGCATGGTGCGGGTGACAGCTGTCAATATCACAAGACTGAAGATGTCATCATTAATCCGATTATTACGCTAATTTTGATGAGAATATTAGTAAAATTCTAGGTTGGTATATTATTTGCCACTTAAGTAATGCTAAACGGAGCGAGTTTGCAAGAATATTCGTTACTTATACCAATTGCAGGTGGTAGGACCTTGTGCAAGGTCCGCCCGGATTGCTACCACCGTCTTGCTCGCTAATCCTGCCGTGAAACAGCAATGCTTGCACTGTTGTGTTTCGGCGTGGAGAGTAAGACAGCCGGTGAAATTACTGGCACTTGAGGTATCCCATCTTAGGCCTCTAGGTTGGCAACGCATCTGCAATCCCCCTGGTGTTGCAGGTGTCTATGGGCGGTGGTGATCTCTTATCATCAGGAGACCCACTTGCTCGTTTGCCATCCAGTTGAATAAAAAAAAAAATAAGTACCGATATAACTCAAGAGCCATTAGGCCCCATCACTAAACGAATCTCTGGTATTACGTTACATACATATTACGTTTCTTCACTAAATTGTGCTTTGAATTTAATTAATTGATTATAAAAATCTGATAGCTTATTTCTTATAACATAGTTCTTTATGTTCAAATATTTTACACCAGTCATATTCAGGCTACAACTGAAATATACTTCCATATATTTAGACCGCAGCAACTTTTTCTGAGTAAAACGAAACGTGCATCAAGTGTCACCCGCACCATGCTACAATGAAAGCACGGTAGCACAGACGGTAGTAAGAGAGTGTTTAGATCAATTTTGGGCACCACAACTGCTAATCCACTTTTGCTGCTGACTGTATCAGATACCTTTTAGTTCTCTGTCCGTAGTAATTACAAGACCTAGACTCTTGATACTGTCTGCACGACGTCACTCTGATCCTGCGATTATACGTCCTATGTATTTTAAATTCGGGGTAGTTATACTGATCAACTGCTAAAATATTTGAACTGGCAAAATTTTTAGTTTCTTAAATAACCTATTATAATTTTGTTCACAGTTTTCTTTTCCTTTCTTATTTATAAGAATAGTTTCAGTAATATCACTTTCTAATTCATAATTCTATTAAATACGATTGAATTGTGCGATGGTATGCAATAAGGCCATAGTTTATTACAGAGTCAGCTAATGCATGATATAACGTACGCATTTTTTTATTGAGAACATATTTCAGATTTTTAAACTGACATAATATGGATCTGAGATTATTGGCTACGGTATCTACATGAGGTTTCTAATTAAAATCACAAAACCAATCAACCCCAGGTACCTTTACAGGTGTCCCCGAGCTCAACGAATCACAATATACAATAGACAATAAAGTTTGTTAGCACACATACGGATGCTCAAATCTTACAAGTCGAAGTAACCCCTTTTCCAGTGATTGGATTTACTTGAAATTAAGTATGAATCTGCCAAGTCAGTTATCTATTAGATAAGATGATAACAAAAGTAAAACCAACAATAAGTAGCCAGCAAAATATTTCATGATAAAAAGTTTTTTTCACTTCTCATGCTCGTAAAGTACGTATTTACGCTAGATCTAGGCGACATAAAATGACTTTTTATGCTCTAGTGCATAAAATAAATCTTTGTCTAAGACCAAGGAAATCAGGTGTAAACAGCCACAAACAAAGAAGTTTCTACATATATTTTTTAATAATTTTTAATTTATATAAAACTAAAAATCAACCAAATTAATCAAAATAGATCATTAAAATAAAGAAAAATATAAGAATATAGTAATGCATGAACAATAAACAGTAGTAGAACAATTTGTTTCCACTGTTGCTATTTCATTTCCTCGCCATCGAAGTGAAAAGCAGTGTAAAACTCGAGCATTAAACCCATTTTCCCCTCGATGTGTCTATTCACCCTCGCCGTACCGGCTCGGGCACCTATATGAACGCCTCGGGTAAAATGGCTCGTTTTATGCTCTTGTTGTACAATCTACTATTTTTAAACAAAAACTTATTAAAATATGCAAGCCTAATATTAATTGTACCAAATCTATTTTTTGACGTATTCATTTTTAAGCATAGGTAGTTTAAAAATAGTTTTGTCTGCTTTAAAAGTTGAGGTTTGGATTGGGAGATTTGGGTTTATCCTCGTTTGGCCACCACGTGCTGATATGGTGTTGGTTAACCTTTGGCTTGTTCCAGCGTCGTAATAGAAATGTATATTAAATTAACTACTTGTATAAAGCCTAGACGATAAGGAAGTCTTTCATACTAAGCTAATTGATTACAACCAACGTATGTAATGTAAATCGCGTGATAATACAATAATCTGGTAGTGACATCCTGGTCTGGTCTTACCAATAAAATCATGTCCCAGTATAAACCCTGTTAGGGCACAACAATTATTCTTAAATTAACTTATTATTAATATTCTATTAAATTAAATTAAATTTATAAGCTAACTCTTTATAAGCTACTGTCAAAATACTCTCTTTTAGTATAAAAACTCTTTGATAGCAAATAATTCTTCAGTCGTGTACAATAACTTTTATTGTTTTCAGTTTCCTTTATATTAATCGGAATCATATTTTACACTTTTACCGCCATATGATATGAGCCTGATTTTACAATTTGTATTTTGGTAAACGAATTGACTAGCTTATTCCTACTCCTGAGGTTATGCCGAGATTGAGAGCCGTCATCCTGTGTTTGTTGGAATAAATTTTTGTTATTCCTTACAAATTTGTACAACGAAGTTAAAGTCAGGATTTTTAAGTTCGTAAAGTGAGGTCTACAGCT
The DNA here is from genome assembly GCF_025370935.1 of Choristoneura fumiferana. NCBI lineage: Eukaryota > Metazoa > Arthropoda > Insecta > Lepidoptera > Tortricidae > Choristoneura > Choristoneura fumiferana. The sequence continues at coordinate 14,129,559 of NC_133473.1, forward strand.
CTTAGTCTGTTTTATGTTGACTAATATTCGAATACATCTTTTTTGAAGAATAAAGAGATCGCCAGCATGTGGACTACTCCCCCACAAAATTATTCCATAACTTAGCCCGGTATGTGCGTAAGCATAATATGCATTAGTTGCTATTTTCAAATTAGTACATTTTTTGAGTTCATTCAGCGCATACGTGAACCGAGATAGCTTTCCAGACACTTTTGCGATATGTGCTTTCCAATTAATTTCACAGTCTATTTCAATACCCAAAAGATTACAGGTGTTAACGGTCACTATTTTGTCAGTTCCGTATGAAAAATCAGTATTGATCGGCAATTTTTGTCGCGGTTTAATTTGGATCAATTTTGTTTTTGTGACATTTAATTTCAAATTATGGTCACCAAGCCATTGTAGTATTTCCGTAATACTAGTGATCAATTGATTTTGTAAATCTTCCCTATTATCACATTGAAACACAACGGTAATGTCATCTGCATAAAGTATAAAGTTATTGTTCAGAATTTTAGGCAAATCATTCACGTACAGCAAGAATAAAACGCATCCCAAGCCACTTCCCTGAGGTATTGAATTTTTGTGATCTGTGAGTAGTTATTTTATTTTTATTTTGATCATAATGCTCAATATCCACAAATTGCTGCCCATATCAGTCTCTAGAACTTAACTATCTACACACGCTTTCTTATAATGACAAGTAACCATAAGAAGTTATCCTGAACCTAAAGCATACTTACTATATGTGACAAATTCAAAAATTCAAAATTTAAAAATTATTTATTAAGGTTGCAAAAAGTACAATGTTTTACAAATGTTACTTAAATTTATTTTTCCTCTTTATTTCATTTATTTTTTCTAATAAAAGCTTGCTTATAAAAAGGTTTTTTTTCTTTTAATTTTTGGATATTAAACGCTATAAAGAAATAATTAACTATTGATATTTAATGAAATAAATCATTAGGTAATTACTGCAATTTATAAAATCCAATATTAATCACTTATGATATTTAGCGTACGTGATAGCTAACCTAATCAATATCATAACACCTTTTGCCCGCGACTTCATCTGCAAAGAAATTTTTATAGCAATCTCGCGGGAACTAAACAATTTTCGGGGATAAAAACTATCCTCTATCCTTCCTTGAGTTCGTGTCAAATTTCATCAGAATCAGTTTAGCGATTTAGGTGTGAAGAGGACAGACAGATAGATGGAGTTACTTTCGCGTTTATAATTTAAGTAAGGCTTATGGTCAGAGAAATAATATATAAGATGATTCGAGACATGTGAGCAGGACCAGCCTTACACCCTCAGTAATTGATAATGGATCGTTCACAATAACATTAAGTACCTAAAACTCCCTCACTTTTAATTGCAGTGTGACCATGCACTATGTAAGTAACTAATTACTTTTAGTTTGCAATACATTGGTACGACGTGGTAGCCTTAGAGCTGGTTTCCACTTGTCGGATGTCGGGCCCGGATTTTAATCGGACGTTCCAGTGGCAGAACATTTTATATGAAGCTATTCATACTTTTCCGACACCAATTTTCTATAGGAATGACCGACATCCGACACGAAACGCATCCGACACCCATCAAGTGCATGGGAATGGGCTCTTAATTAACTGAATCCGGTATGGTAAGTCCTGGTCACGTCTCCCGAATGACCCTTTATTTTAAACAATTTATTATTTAGTCGTATGGCATTATAAATATGTGGGTAATCAGAGAACAGCTTTGAGGTTGCTAAGCCAGGCAGCTACGTCAGGAGTCAGATCGTCCAAGTCCTCAGCAGGTCCGGGGTAGGAATGTAGGGGACAGCGCCGGAAGATGTGCTCGATGGTTTGCTCCTCCTCACCGCAATTTTGACAAGACAATGAAAAGTATTAAAAAGTATAATAGATGAACACGAAACTACCGTGAGACTCACTCATATTAAATAATATTGTACCGGATATACCTAGTGCCATCCACGAAGACGCGTGATTTTGTCAAAATAAGACATTAATGTCATTGTAATAAGAGTCACGGCACGCGTCATCGTGAATGACTCTACCTATAACTCACGTCTTAAAACGAGTTTAGCTCGACATGTTTCGGGCTAAACCGTAGCCCTTCTTCTTAGGAGCAATGCCACTCGGCGGCTGATGCAACACGCGCACTGTCTCCCGAATCACCTTTATTGCGCTATACTTATCACAACATAACATATCACGCTATAATAAAATTATCATTTAGTATAATAGATACTGAAGAGAAAAGAAAGAAAGTCAATCATTTATTTATAACAGCAATAACACATAAACACAGTTAGAAAAATACAAACTAAAATAAATAGTTGCTCAGCTTATCGCTAGTTGAGAGCCAGCACTTGTGGTTGATTTAAAGTATGGTTGGGAATACTTGGGAACCTGGTACAGCTATGCGCTACCGAAGCGCGCACATCATAATCCCTAGTGTGGACCCGTACCAGGGGGCCTACCACACTCTCTTAATACGATTCAGTTTAGGCTCTAAACTGAACTGCATCGCTATTTCGTACCACGACCTTACTTTTGCCATTCAGTTCAAGCACGGTTCAGCGACAGCGATACAGACATTTTCATTCACTCACTTCAAGCGGTTTTCGTACCATGACGCTTAACTTGAGTGGGAATTGAATCGCTTCAGTGTCAAATTTAGCGATTCAGTATAAGTTACTCATTCTGTCAATTCTTTTGGAATTTTAAGTTACTTGGAATATTTTAAAATTTCAAGAACTTTTAAACTTCTATTCAAGTTTTATAACTTTTCATAGGTATTCACGACATTTTGCTTCTTATCTCCTCATTAATAAAACTAATTTTTCAGTGAGAAAAGAGACTCGTGGATTATTAACAGCGTAAACATTTTATTTGTAATCAACACAACGGTTGCTAAGAACACGGAATGACATAGAGTTATGGTTTTCCAAAATAAAGAGGTTTTAGTATACAATATTTAGTTTGCATATAGCGGCATCCCTTTCGCGACTTAGCGTTTCAGTTTCGGACCAGAGACAATATCGGTTTTTCATTCACTTGTAAACCATTGAGACTCAGCTCTGAGAAATAAACGTCGTGGTACCAATTTCGACGATTCAGTTTAGGTGCCTAAATTGAACTGCTCTGCGTTTGGATCGTTTATGAAAAGATCATGGTAGGCCCCCAGGTCTAGAGCCCATTTTGGACCTGCAAGAAAAATTGTGCAAGTTGTAATACATTGCGAGGTCATAAAGCTGACGTGATTGTAGTGGTCAATCGAGTGCCGCAATGTAATGAAATATGCACGATTTTCGCCATAAACCACATTACTTACGCTAGTAATATATGTTTATGATTTTCGCAGGTTTTTTTAAATTGGGATTTAGATCAGAATAAACAAAAGGAAACGTATATTCTATCTTTGATGGGATAGTACGGTTTAAGATGATAATGTCGAGGAACCCTTAGCCTTTCCTCTCAGGAAATTAACTCAGGAGAATTCGCTTAACTGAATCGAATTCAATTTTCTCTCGACAGTTTTGATCAAGTAACGAAACTGGAGCTAACTCAGTCCTTGCAAACTTAGTTTATCAAGGATTCGGATGAATTCTAGACTCTAGGAAGACCGAATAGTCTAGTGGTTGGCGACCTTGACTAAGATGCTAGATGTCTCATATTCGACAAAGAGGTCCCTACTTATTTATTGTACAAAAATAGAGAAAAAAACACAATTTTACAAACGTTTTGATACCATGTTTGCATGTTTTATGATGTATTTGAATATTAGTCTACATTATTTTTGTCCGTCAACCCTTTAACCATTGCTTAAGTGGCTAGATAAGAAACAAACAAGCTGAGATATGAGGTGCATAGGGGAAATTCGTGTCTGTACCGTTGACCAGCAGTGGTGTAGCGGTATAGCACGCGTTACGGAATACCGAGGACCTGGGTTCGATTCCCAGTGCTGGTCTTATTTTTCTAGTTTTCTGTGCATCTATATTTCAGTTTGTATTTTCCTTTAACCATAGTTCCTGTTTCAACTTGCAAACTCCCAATTTTCGATCAAGTGATATTGTTGATGTAAGATTTACGACCTTGACTGTTCAATCTTTCTTGAGATTGGGCTTAATACAGGTGAGTTGTAGTAAACTATCCCATAATTTTATTATCAAAACAACTCCGGAAGTAGTACTAGGTAAGTATTTTACCGCCGCCCATAGACCAGAGCCGTCTTTCACCTATTAGAGGCCCTGGGCACAACATGCTGCATTCGGTATGTAGGTAAGCGTGATTTTCAGGCGAGAGTGGAGTAGCTATCGTTTGGTTATGGAGTAGGGACTAGGGGGGCCCAATGCATCGCGGGGCCCTAGACACGTGCCCAGTGTGCCCAATGGGGAAGAAGGACCTGCCATACACACTCGCAACACGAGGGCAGGGGTATCACAGGTGCATTGCCGGCTCTTTGCGAGATTGATAGGCTCGTTTTTTAATGTAAAGTCTTAAAAACACGAGGAGTACATATACATGTATGTGTTTATTTCACAACATATCAATATTATTGATGACTGATTACCTACCTTATTTAAATTATATCAAGACGCGTCATTACAAGTCAAAGACCACGGTTAATTAATTATAACGCGTGACTCGATTGGCCAAAACTGATATTCACTGGCAATTGACGCCAAGAGTAACCAAACCATACGCTAATTGAATGAAATCTACATAAAATATGCTCCGTACACTTGTGCGAGTTGTGCGGTACCTACCGCCGATGTACGTAGTTTCGACGAATTAGGTAGCTGCAGATATTATAGCTACTGCAACAGAATTACTGATTAGTGATTAGTGATAGACCTAAAAACATGACAGGTTTTATAGAAAATCTATAACCGAACCAAAAAAAGTTGGAAAACTCCCGACATTGTCACTTCAAAGTTCAATATCTCAAAAACGGCAGAACCTATTTTGATAAAACATGTCGAAGAACCATCGCTAGAAAATCTGCTGTCAAATAAAAAAACCGAATCCAAATCGGTTCACTCGTTTAAGAGCTACGGTACCACATACAGACACACAGACAGACACACGTAGCGCTCAAACTTATAACACCCCTCTTTTTGCGTCGGGGTTAAAAATTGCAAGTTATTACTACAAAGTAGTTTCTATTAAGTACTTACTTAGTTTAATCGAGTAATTCTTGTATATTTATATTTATTTCAGGGATCTCCCAAGGAGTTCAATCAGTGTAACTAATCTAAATTACAATAATTTAACGTCGACTGCTCGTCACCTTTGACAAAATAATGCTTTTTCGATGCAGAAACATTAATTATTGAGGAGTTCTCAAAGTGCTTTACCTTCCATTTCGCTACAAACTATTTAGTAACAATCATTTCACAGTTTGAGATTCGTGAAAGCATATAAATTACTCAGCAAGTGTGTTCTCAACCCGTCAAATTCTTGTTATTCAATAGTTCCACTAGCCAACTGTAGTATACCCTAGCCACTCCATCAAATGGTGATTTCTGAAAGCAAATGTACGTGATACTTTTAAATATACTAAATAACCCTAGGTGTCCCTACAATATCTAAACAGCTCCTTCAATATCCCTATGAGCCACTATCAGATCCGGACTTGGTGACTAAATCGGTTCATAACTGTCTGAGTTTGAGATTTTTTCCATTAGCTTAATATGGTGTCCCACTGCTGGACAAAAGCCTGGGCTCCATAACTACCGTTCTGACGACATTTCAAGACAGTCCGTTCCGTACATGTCCAAATCTGCCCGCCATCTCATTCTCGATCTGCCTCGGCGTCGCTGGCTGTTCTCCGGCACCCATCAAGTGGCAATGTGAGCGCACCTTTGTGGATGCATATGACAGAAGTGTCCAGCGAAGTCCTATTTTAGCTTAGCAGTCTATTTCCCAACGCCATTTTGCATGTTTTTGAGCGCGGCATGGTGTTCCGGATTCTGTCTATCCGTTTCAAACCTAATGTGCTACAGGTGCTGTTGCTACGCTCTTTGGCAAACCTTAAGTTTGGACTTTTGATTTTCGGTCTCAGGGACCATGTTTGCACATCGTAGTTTCGGACAGGCAATTTTAAGATACACACGTCGACAAGTTTTCGCTGAGGTTTTATTTAGAAGGTTTCTCTTCATAAGCTCTTTCATGGATGGGATAACCTCATTAAAAATACTTCTAACACTAAGTTAGGTATGACTGTTTTCACCAGGATAAATAATTAATGTACTTTGTTTTCAGATCTCAATAATAAAAAAAATATATAATAAAAAAACTCAGGCACAAAAACCAAAAAATATATCTACGTATTGATTGACCTTCTACGTTCTGTATATATTTGGCGTTGGGTTCAAGTAAAATATTTTAATTAAACCGCCGTTGCGTCACGGGGACCTTTAAGGTTAAAATTTCTACTTATATATGTTTATAGAACTTTATTTCTTTATATCTACTAAGTGCTAGGTATTTTATCTCTTGTAATGTGTCACTGCTGTTATAAATAAATTATTTTATTTCTTTCTTACTCAGCGCTAAAACTCCGCGGCCCCTTAACGCAATGACGCTAGAATTAAAATAATATTGTACTTGTATCAAATGTATAGAATGCCATTATTAGTACATTACTGCAGAGGCCATGAAGTAAGGGATTGATGGACGAGTTTGGGATAAAACAAGTCCAGCAATCCCTGTTCTGGCCGAGGATTGTATAGTGCTTTTCTCAAACAATGTGAGGAAATATCAAAATGAAAATAACTACTAGGTAATCAAGTAAACAATAGTTTATTATAAAAAAAGTAAGTAGGTACACTAATTAATATTGAAAGTAATATTAGACATATTCGGACAGTTTTTAAAAGTGAAATGTATCGTTTTTCCCGGCACATTAATGGTATTTTTCTGGATTGATGATGTTGGATTACTCGGTGGTGGTGGTGGTGGTGAACCCTCTTGAGAGGCTAGTAGCTGAGGGTTATTTACTTCTTCGCTCTGGCGGGAAGTGGATGACTGGGGGCTATTTATTTGTACTCCCTGGTGGGAAGTAGATGGCTGAGAACTTAATAGCGAGGTAGTTCATGATTTCAATTGAATACTATTGTTTATTTGTTTTAATATGCAACTTTTGTTTTCAATAGAATCTTCGATATAACCCTCGGCCACTTGATCAGAACGCCATTCACCATGTCTTTTAAGGGTCGTCAGATTTGCCCCAGAATCTGCAAGAAGAGTTGCAGAAGACCTCCGGAAGCAATGACCCGTATAGGAGTCAATATTAGGCAAATTTAAAAAAGTTGCGATCGCCCTGGGCATCAATGCAATGGTGTGTCGTCCAATTGGTTGCCTAGTACACTTTCCATTTTTGTAATTAAGGAAAAATCGATCGGTCTTGGTGTCCACAGGGCGAAGAGCTTCGTATTTTTGTACTACCGTCACATGTTCATCTCTGACAACAAACATGCGATCTATTTTTGTTTTAGTGTCACGTAGTTTCACAAGGATCATATTATTATGATGTTCGACGTCATTTATACTGATGTTGGTCAGTTCTAAACACCCACAGGCACCATTTATGCCTAATACTAGAGCAACCTGAAATCAATACTCAAATGTTAATTAAACGTTTATCGACAAGTCGAGAATTATATATTTTAAAGTGACATAAATTACGCAATAAGATTACCTTGATTGCCAAAAAACGATCATCGGGAGCTTCCAACAAGAATTTTAATATATTTTCACCAGTAAATATTTGAGATTTCTTGCTTTTATATCCAGCAGACTGCCGCTTCAACAGCGAGTTCAGGTTCTTGTATTCTTTAATATTGATTCCGTGTTTCAGTTGTACGGTACATCTAAGCATAGAATACATAGCCCACAGTGTTGAGGGCTTTTTGCTTTTTGCAGCTTGGCTAAAATATGCGAGAAACACATTCTCTGAAAACGAGCTAGTCTTGGTTTCTTTTCTCCAGTACATGAATGCGTCGTAAATTTTCATGTATAATTCCTTGCTTTTATGCGGTAGCATATTTTCCATAGCTAAGTTGACCTTCTCTCTTAAATTAGGCGGAGTACAGTCCATAACTTCCCCATCACTCTCGTCGCTTGAAGTAATTTTTATTTTTGTTGAAATTACAATGTGAATGAACGAGAAAGAAAAAACATTTAATTTGCCGCCTTTTATATTTTTTAAACTTGCCAATTGAACAAGCTGTTCGAGCACCATGTTTAACCGCAAAAAATATAGAACCATAGACCCCTTTTTTTTTAAATGTTAGTTGCGACATTAAAAAAAAAGGAGTCTATCACCGTAGTTCCAAACCGATTTGAATGCGGTTACTTACAGAGTCTAGTGGTGGTTGGCTGTTTGTATTTTTTTCTTTTGTCAGTTTAATGTTAGTAAGCCAATTTAAAAAGTTAGAGCAGCGGACAATAATGGGTTTTCATACATACTTCATGGCCTAGGTCAAGAAGTTATGTAGGGAGGTGGTAGGGAGCCATAAATGAGAAACTTCATGTCTCCATTTCGTGACATTAATGCATACCTACATTTCCGAGTATGTTTGAGAAAATTATTTTATATTTTTAATGGTTTTTGTGTCGGTAGTTTTTAAAATTTAAATCTATTTTTATCATCTTAGCTTTGTACGTGGTTACTTTTTAACCGATGTAAAAAAAATGGAGGCGGTTCTCATGTTTTTTTTTCGATTACATAACGAACTAGCACGGTTAGGAAATAGTCACTGCAGGAACTGCAGGCAGCAACATTAAAATAGATCTGTTGATGCAAGCGAGTCATCAGGTTCATTAGCTTGTCACATAACACCGCGTATTGTGCACTTGTGCAAGGACGTAATCCTATACAGTAGATTGCACTATCTATCAATTCTTGTATAAAATAAATGACACGGCGATTGAGGCTGGTAGCCTGGTCATTTTACAGTTTTTTTGGAAATAATTCAATATAAGGATAATTTTTTGTATACGTCTTTTACGTGTAATTTTAAAAAAACCTATATTTTCGAATCCACCAAAATTTGGTTCCGGAAGATGGTAAAAAAAATTGTACCCTAAAATAGATGATTTTTTTTGAGCAAAAATGTTATCAGTAAGTTTACTGTAAAAATATATGTTTGAATAATCCAGTTTTTAGACCCGCAAGCTGAATCGGGAAATTTAAAAAAGCACCAAAGTGATTATTTCGTAATACGCCTAATTTCCATCAGGAAACAAAATAAAATATTTTTTTTAAGTCACATATTATCAAGAAATTGGATTTTTAATAATTATCATTAAAAATCCAAGAGTAAATATGATTGAAAATTATGTATTTTGTTAAACCGATATAACATTACCAGCAAAAATAAGTACAAAAAATCTCAAAGCACGGTAAAAAGATATACCTAAACCTTATCTATACTTAGATACCTTTTATGCCACTATCGTATTTAATTCTTAATTTTTACTTTTGAAAATATGAAGCCTTTTTTTAAGTTCCTTTAAAAAAATAAGTGGATTTTTCATGCGTTACAAAGTACATAAATAAAACTAGTAAATTATGAAGTAGCTTATAGAAGGCTTATAGCAATTTCGCTTGATTTTATAACCCCTTACGCAAAAAGAGGGGTGTTATAAGTTTGACCGCTATGTGTGTCTGTGTGTCTGTCTGTGGCACCGTAGCTCTTAAACGGGTGGACCGATTTGAATGCGGTTTTTTTTATTTGAAAGCTGGTTTTCTAGCGATGGATCTTAGACATGTTTTATCAAAATCAGTTCAGCCGTTTCAAGATCATCAGCTCTTTTGTTCGCTGCGGTAGGAATCTTAGACGCATAATGGGTATTTACTTTACTTTCAAACATATTTGGGACCTAAAATTTAAATAAAACACCCATGTATGCTATATAACTATGCAAGATTATGGAATTCTCGGCCTGATGCTGCAGCAAGGATATCCAGAACACTAGTAGGTACACTCTTGATAAAACTATAGCAGATATATCGTGTTTGGATTTGTTTTGATCAGTATTTGATTCTACATACAATGCAATGGTGGCAACAGGATGAGCTGATGCTGCAGCCAGGATATCCAGCACACTAGTACACTCTATAAAAAATAATAGCACATATGTCGTGTTTGGATTCGTTTTGATCAGTAATTGATTCTACATACAATGCAGTGGTGGCAACACGACGAGCTGATGCTGCAGCCAGGATATCCAGCACACTAGTGCACTTTATAAAAAATAATAGCACATATGTCGTGTTTGGATTCGTTTTGATCAGTATTTGATTCTACATACAATGCAATGGTGGCAACACTATGAGCTGATGCTGCAGCCAGGATATCCAACACACAAGTACACTTTGAAAAAACTTAAATAAAAAATTTAAAAAACCCCCGACACCAAAAAACGCCAGCAAAAATAAAAGAACGCCCTAAAAAACTGCGACATAAAACGCCGCCAAAAAAGACAACTAAAAAGTAAAAAATAATTTTCCACTACCTAGCTGTTGCCCGCGACTTCATCTGCGAAGAATTCGTTTATCCCTATCCCGTGGGGACTATGCTGATTTCCCGCAAAATTAGCCTAAGTTAATTTAGTATAAGTACCTAGTAATATTTTTTTATCTATTATCTTGACGGCAAGACGCCGTGTGAAGCTTGGTCCCCCAGGTTACGATACTGGCTATATATTAGTCATTAGTGATACTTGTAGATAACTACTGCAGTTCTCGCTTATTGGGACCTTCTTAAGTTATAAAATTATATCAAGTAGGTTTAAATTAAACAATGGTTTGTATTCGGTTAGAAAGTATATATTAATAGAGTAATTGTGATTTAAAGCAATGGAAAATGGACAAACAAACAAAATTAACCTGTTTATTATTATCTAAAAAATATATTAAAAAAGCTGTGATGGCACGTCTGAGTTTTTCGAAATTCATGTGCGAAATTACATTTGAAATTACCACGAGCTTTACGGTGAAGGAAAACATCGTGAGGAAACCTGCACAAACCTGAGAAGCAATTCAGTGGTGTGTGTGAAGTTCCCAATGGGCCAGTGAGCCCGCGTGGGAACTACGGCCCAAACCCTCATATTCTGATAGGAGGCCTGTGCCCAGCAGTGATGAAGAACCAAATATTATAAAATGCACAAGTTACTACATAAAGTACATAATATACCCAAAGCAATAGAGCGCCTAAAATATTTGAATTGTTTGCTATAGGTATTTACTTCTTCAATATGCTATGAGCCTCTAACCTTTGACCTCATATGAACTATGACCATGAGACCTCTAAAGTAAGTATACCTACATTTTCAAAGAAAAACAATTTTCCCAATCGATCCATCCATTTTCACGTAATTGTATAACAAACAAATTTATAAAACAAACAGTTCAATTGCGAACCCCTCTTTTTTCTGAAGTCTGTTAAAAAGAAATTGTCTGTTTGCAATCGATTTACTCGAAAATTACCTAACCGATTTTAAAGATTACCCATTATATAAAAAGCTTAAGGCATATTATACACAGGCGTTAACATTTTTTAGGCGCAGGCGACGCCCGTTTCGTGAAATTCGCGCCAAAAATTCTAAAAAGCTATACTCTGCTTTGAAGCGCCTTAAATTGCGCGGTATGCTTTTATCAGTGAGTGACAGTGATTTTTAGGGTTCCGTAGCCAAAATGTCAAAAACAGCAGAGTTTCGCCATGTCTGTCTGTCTGTCTGTCCGTCCGCGGCTTTGCTCAGGGACTATCAATGCCAAAAAACTGTAATCTTGCAGGAATATATATGTAAACTATGCCGACAAAATGGTATAATAAAAATTCAATAAAAACCCATAGACGTAAAGTGGGGGTGATTTTTTTTTCTCATCTAACCTTGTAGTGTGGGGTATCGTTGGATAAGTCTTTTAAAACCATTAGGGGGTTACTAAAACGAATTTTCGATTCAGTGATCTGTTTGCAAAATATTCACAAAAAAGTAAAACTTACTACTTACTTACTTAGTAAGTACTTTAAATTGTAAATTTTCATTAAAATCGAACCCCCCCCCCCAAAAACCTAAACCGGTGGGTGGAAGAATTTGAAAAAAATCAGGATGGTAGTGTTTATCAAACTTAAAAGAAAAACTATAACTGTTAAGTTTTCTTGAGAATTATTAGTAGTTTAAGAGTAAATAGCAGGCTAAGGTATAAAATATACATAAACTTGGAATATTCTGTACAAAATACGAAATTATTAGAAAAATATTACTAAATTATTTCGTAATGGCTACGGAACCCTATTTCGGACGTGTCCGACATGCTCTTGGCCGGTTTTTAGGGTTCCGTACCTCGAAAGGAAAAAACGAAATCCTTATAGGATCACTTTGTTGTTCATCTGTCCGTCTGTCAAGACCATTTTTCTCAGAAACGCGTGGAGGTATCAAGCTGAAATTGATATCAAATACTCATATCCGCGATCCCTTGAAGCCTTGTAAAATCAAACTTTTAAGTCAACGCAATCAAAAGTTACAGTCATTAAACAACGTGATTCCATACAAATTGCCGCGCACTGAGAACCTATAGGGTACTTCCAGTTGTCCTAGAAACTTGAAATTTGGTGTGAAGGTAGCTATTCCAACTAACTGGAAGTCTGTAAATCTTGATTTATTATGTGTGTCTGTAAATATCAATTTCCAATATAATTTGACCCCACACCGCGTACGTTTTGCTTAGGAGCAGACTCTCTCTTGCCCGGTTTTTTTTAATTGGCATGGTTATGCAAAGCACCCCTTTATCGCTCTTCAATTGATACCCAATTTGTCACTACTCATTTACTGCATTGAATCACGAAATTCTCGAACAAGTTTCGATTTATTAACAATGTTTGTGGTCAATATTAAACATTACTTGTCGTTTCTGAGACAGGCGTAAAGTCTATCGAAAATTCTGGTAGTTTCAAACTTTGCGTGCTAACGCCCTATTGATGACAATTTGTTGAGAATTCCTATCCTTTTGGGCTTACGCAGGTAGCGTTGACGTACATCAGTATAACCAGTTCCAGAGCTAAATTATTACGTTTTATAAAACAACTTTTTTTTATTAAAAAAGTATTCGTGTGGAAGTTTAAAACCAGATTGTTTATAATGTGAAGGTACAGTCTGCATTAAGATTGGTTTTTGGGGTCTTTTTGTATTTTTTATTTCAACTCCAAATTTTGTTACTTTAACGGTCATCTCGTAAAATCCATATCGAAAATACAAACTGAAACATAGATGCACAGAAAAACCAGAAAAAGAGACCAGCGCTGGGAATCGAACCCAGGTCCTCAGCATTCCGTGCTGCGTGTGATTCCGTGCTATACCTCTACACCACCACTGGACAGGAGTATAGACACAAATTTCTCCTATGCATCACATATCTCAGCTTGTTTGTTTTCTTATTTAGTCACTTAAGCAGCGAGAGACTTTCAACACTCCATTGGAACTAACCGCTCACCCGGACAAGATATTATGTCGCTATGCAATCAAATTAAGATTGGGTTTTGGAGTCTTTATATGTATTTAGAGACTTATAAACAGTATACTGTATTAGTTAAGACAAGCTACAAAATTGCATGGATACTAGGACAATGAACGTAGACACGTGTACATTGTACTATCCTATGAGATGCAAGCAGGTACATTTTATTGTGCGATCATTAACAAGGTAAGACAGGTTGCAAAACAGGTTGAGCCACCGGTCATGCGATCTTGAATTTATTAATAGGAATTAATACTTAAAATGAAATACTTAGTAAAGCAAGGCAATATAGTGGTATCTCTGTCAAGAATCACAGTAAAGTCGATATTTTAAGAAAGGAATGCAAGTAGCTCTCCTTACACTGCGTAATGTGCACTGTCGACCACTTAGAGCAATAGTTTTGTTGTCCCAAAGATATTCTCCTCTCCCTTACAATGTGATTTACAAATTACATACTTTTATCTACACCCATATAGTAAATCCTCCATTATGCGTTCAAAAACCATAGATAATGACCAGTATTACGACATTGGATTCTATTATGAACACGGCTGTATCGTAATGGAATAAAAATTCTTTCTTCTTCCGGAAGGAAGTAATCATACATCCTTACAGCACCGGGGCGCGCCGCGACGCGCGCACAAGCAGCAGCAGGTCGTCGCGCGCGCAGCGGGCGCAGCTCGTGGGGCAGACTACCTACCTAGTTATCGTTAATGCAGGTCATTCTCAATGGTTCTTGAACACATGATAGAGGTAAGATTGTTTTTTTGGAATCTTTTTGTATTTTTTATTTCAATTCCAAATTTTTACTTTTACGGTCATCCCGTAAAACCTAAATTGAAAATACAAACTGAAATATAGATGTACAGAAAAACCAGAAAAATAAGACCATCACTGGGAATCGAACCCAGGTCCTCGGTATTCCGTACCGCGTGCTATACCGCTACACCACTGATGGTCAACGGTACAGACACGAATTTCCCCTATGCACCTCATATCTCAGCTTGTTTGTTTCTTATTTTTTAGCCACTTAAGCAGTGGCGCTAAATGATAGACGATTTAATATATGGATGTAGATAAAATATTGTATGCAACTGTACGTAATTAGGCCCTACGCCTACGCCTTCTTAAAACCACACTCGTGTTTTAAAGACCCCTATTACGATACAGTTGCATAAATAACTATATCAGCAGACTCTGGTGGTGTGCAGTTAGTTCAAGTAGGCAGCGCCAGTAACTGCACCCGCACGCAACCGTAACAGGGTCGGCTACCTGGGGTATGTATGTATAAAAAAAGAAAAGAAACAAAACACAAATGCCAAACTTTGAGATACTTATACAAAGGCCCCTGGCTTGTACCTGAATATCGAAAATTAATATATCTAATTTTAAAAAGTCGAAGGTCAAAATAATGAAAGTAGGTAAGGTTAGGTTCCATATCTTGACCGTCGATATTTCAATTTTCGATATTCGGATACGTGCCCAACCTGAAGCATGCACTAAAAAGGTGGACAGCGCTTGTGTTGCCCCAGGTTGCCTACCCTGTTGTTGCACGGCACCTGCCAGACTCGTAGTCAGCTTAGTTGACTATTAAGTCTTCAGGGAACATGTTACCATGTTTTAACGTTATTCATAATTTAAAAACCGGCCAAGAGCGTGTCGGACACGCCCAAGATAGGGTTCCGTAGACATTACGAAAAAAAATCAAGTAATATTATGTGCGTTATAACACAATTCAAACACTTACTACAGTCTTAAAATCTATTACCAGAAAAAGAGCGTATCTTCACGGCACTTACGTCCTTTTGTTGAGAAGCGCAGTTTTTCGGCATACAACTCAAAAACGGTACCTATATCCGATCATGTTGAAACCAATTTTCGTTGAAAGTATTTATTAAGCGTTACCTTTCCATATTTTTTGCATATTGTTTGGACAAACGTTTAACAAGATAGAGGGCACAATTTTGGGAGCGATTATTTCCGGAAATCTTCACTTAATCAAAAAAGTTTTTGAGAAACCTTACTATATTTTCAAAAGAGCTGTCGAACTATGTGCCATACGTTGATGCGAGTAAAAAAAAAAACACAATTTCTGTTACGTGTATGGAGTGCCCCCCCTATAAATATTTATTTTTGTAATTTAACTACAAAACTAAAAAGCGGCTTTGACAAGACATCTGTACTCCAAATTTCATTGATAAACATCTTGTAGTTTTTGAGCAAAATGCCTGTGACATACGGACGGACGCACAGACAGACAGACAGACGGACTTGACGAAACTATAAGGGTTCCGTTTTTGCCTTTTTGGCTCCGGAACCCTAAATATGAGCTAAGATTAACCTTATGGTAAGTGCAGATAATTTGCAGGTAATGCTGAAGTTGTAGCTCACTTGTTCAGTAACAGTAGCCTGTTCATGCATTGATAGCCCTAAATGGTACATATTTGAAAAAAGCAGATATCAGAAGGAAATTCTGGACTTAACATGGCAAAAGAATTGATTTATAATGATGTTTTTGTTTTTATTTGTTACCCCCGACGCAAAAAGAGGGGTGTTATAGTTTGACCGCTATGTGCGTCTGTCTGTGGCACCGTAGCTCTTAAACGGGTTGACCGATTTGAATGCGTTTTTTTTCGGAAGCAGGTTTTTTAGCAATGGTTCTTAGACATGTTTCATCAAAACCGTTTTTGAGATATTGAACTTTGAAGTGACAAAGTCGGAGTTTTCCAACTTTTGGTTGGTTAGGCTATATCGCATACATTCTAAATATTACCTATAAGGTAAACGTTCGAGTGCTCGACACGCTAATTCCCAATTAATAGACGACACCCTGCTGTCATCTCTATTGCTAATGACATAACATTAAAGATGCCAACTATTGGGACAGTAACGAGCACTCGTACATTTACCTTACTCCATTGGCACTGCGAAACTATGTTGTTGACAAATACAGTATGCAACCTACTTTAACGTATAAGGAAAAATAAAAATATGTAGGCAACTTTATTTTGACTTCAAATGATTTTGACTTTGTCACTGCAATGTCACTGTGATCGCACATCCACTCCTAAATTGCTCCTAAACATCATGGCATAGCTTTGTGGCATAGATACGTCAACAATCGTCAACACTTTTGATTTTTATATTTGACAAATTATTTTATAGGCGAAATTCAAAATGAGGAAGCAAAATCGAAATTCAACGACTTTACCATCAAAAGACATGGCAAAACCCGTACCTCCTCAAATGGGCACAAATAAAGAGAATGACAGCAAATCAAGTAGTGAACAGCAGTTAGAAAAAGAAGCGAAAGTAGACAATGCGAAAGACTCTAAAGCGGAGTACGTAGCTGCCTTCAAATCAGAAATCGAAAGGTTTATTGAAATATCAAAATATTTTTCAAGTCCCTTGAGAAAAACAGCTTCATATATATGCGAAAATAAACTAGTGACGTACCCGAACCCTTGCAGAATCGAATACAAGCGAGGCGGTGTTACAACAGAGCATATCAAGTTTTCAAACCTCACCTTAGAACCGGTATACGTTAAACTTTATAAAGTGACCCCTGACTTAGAGCAAATAAAGTTTATTAATTTGTCATTATCAAGGTGCATGAGGGTACCTCCTGGTTTGTCTTATAACCTGGGTTTTGTATATGACGATGTGAACGAGAAGCCGTCGTGCAATGCGAAAATGATATTCGTCGCATCTAGAAAAAGCAGCACTCCTTGCTATCATATATGCGAGATTGACCTGTTAATTGACCAGCAAAAAGTAAGGTTGGCGACGTTGAAAACTTTGTGAACCATGACATAACAACATCCTCTTCTTAAATTGAACTTTGTAACTAGAACAAAAAATGCTATCTCGTTTTCTTGACGTATTTACGATTAACGAATTCTCACAGCAACCAGTTTGGTTATGAAAAATGTTCGTTATGTATTTTTGTTTACTACCGTACCTTTAAGAAAAATGCAATTAAACAGTTCATTGGATTGTCCTGTTTATTTTTCAGCTCATTTTTCAACATATATAGATAACTCTACGTAATAATAATATATACAGTATGTTGTATAAACCTGTTCATCTCGCATTCCACGACGCATATAAACAAACACAGATTTAAGAAGTTGACGAGAAAACCAGTAGTTGCAATAATAGATTTATGCTTTACAAATGCAGTGCTAGCTTGTCCGTCCGGTTAAGTGCAAAATATTGATTAACAGACTGCGAGACTGCTTCTTAGGCTTAGAATGCACTGCGATTAAACGTGAACAGTTTAATATAAACCTTACAGAAGTTTTCAGTCAATGAGATTGATAAAGAGATTGATAACTCATATATTAGCAAACTAGCTTTTGCCCGCGGCTTCGCCCGCGTGGAATTCGGTTATCGCGCGCTGTTCCCGCGGGAACTGTGCATTTTTCCGGGATAAAAAAGTAGCCTACTGTCTACTTATCTAATATGGATGTAATAGAAAAATAAATGATATATTCAATCAAGGAATTATTTTGCCACCCTTACGCCATATTACATTTTGGCTGATAAATATCCAACATCAAAGACCAATTATTTAGTTCAAGGTATATTGCGTGTAAGTAATATTCATGATTTGCTTATAAATAAACATCATGGGACAATTGACACCGATTGCCCTAGTCCCATTATTTCCTACTTATATCATAATAATAATAATTTCTTTCTATAGGTGTAAATATTATCAAAGCAGTCGGTCGATTGTACAATATCAAACTGGATAAAATGCTAATCATAATCAAGACAAAGAGATTTACTTACACGTAAAACTTATAGTATAATAAATTATATACAATCCTGTTTTTCAGTCCTCATACAGTGATGAATATACCACATACAGTGATAAGTGGCTTACTTAATCATGACTAAGATTCACATTTATTTTTAGAAATTAATGACATGGTTAGACTTCTGCTGTTATAGGGTATTTATGTAGAATTATTTGAACTGACGTCATGATTTAGGTTGTTTCGATTTAAATTACGCTTTAATTTTTGTTTTATTATTTAATTTATTATTATTTTATCCATTTAGATATTTTTGTATTTTTTTATTGTACACTTAATTGTTTTTTTTTTAGTTTTATTGATTTATTTTTAGTTTTATATTAATTTCATCGATGTATTATTTGAAAATATATCTTAAATAGCCTTGTTTATTAAAAAAAATATCATCATCGGCCTATCTTAATCCACTGCTGGACATAGGCCTCTCCAGTTGCACGCCACTGAGCACGATCCTCGGCCAGTCTCATCCAGTTCTTGCCAGCTAACCTGCGAAGATCATCGCTCCACCTAGTCTGAGGGCGTCCTACGCCACGCTTGCCGATTCGCGTTGTCCACTCAACAACTCGTTTGCCCCAGCGGTTATCCCTGCCACTTCAGTTTGCTTATCCGGTGAGCGATGTCGATGACTTTAGTTCTGTGTCGGATCTCCTAGGCTCGGCACTCCATTGGAACTAACCGCTCACCCGGACAACAGATATCGTTATAAAGCAATCAAATACGGCATAGTTGTCGCTGGTATCGCTGCTTAAGTGGCTTAATAAGAAACAACACAAGCTGAGATATGAGGTGCATAGAAGAAATTCGTGTCTGTATCGTTGTCCAGCGGTGGTGTAGCGGTATAGCACACGGCACGAAATGACGAGGACCTGGGTTCGATTCCCAGCGCTGGTCTTATTTTTCTGGTTTTTCTGTGCATCTTTATTTCAGTTTGTATTTTCGATATATAGGTTTTACGGGATGACCGTAAAAGTAACAAAAAATTTGGAATTGAAATAGAAAATACAAAAAGATTCCAAAAAACCAATATTAACATTTCATTACCTTTTGATCAAAGTTCCATAATAAATCAATAAATTATAATCCTTTTTTGTCTGTTTAGGTAGCTTCTAGCTTTCCTATTCTTATTCATAGGTTTAAATGTGAGCTGTATGATTAGATGTCGTAAGAGTCGACTGAGGATATAGTAGGTGAGGTTATAGGTTGTCCAGCGGTGGTGTCGGGGTTATAGCACGCAGCACGGATTGCTGAGGACCTGGGTTCGATCCCCAGCGCTAGTCTCTTTTTCTGGTTTTTCTGTGCATCCATGTCTCAGTTTATATTTTCGATATAGGTTAAGATATACCGTAGGCGACAGGTCACTATTGTACCGTTTTTGTCAAACTTAAAACCTAAAATTGCTAAAAGTGGTTCCGAAGCGGTAACGTTTCGTGCTCTGCCTATCCCATTAGGGAATACAGGCGTGATGTTTGTGTGTGTGTATATGTGTGTGTGTGTATGATTGGACATACTCTACATACCTTTACAATAACAAAGATTGAAATGACAAGAAAACAGGTTGCATTGAAACATACAACGTGTATCTATAACCCTCTGAACAAAGATGAATATTACTTGTTGATTAGGGTATTTTGTTTTTAACCTGTGTGTAAAGTTTCATACCAAACGCCACACTATTAGCGGAAAAATAAATGACTTATTTACAATTTGATACTTTAGATATTACATTAATTTAATTTTGTATTTGTTTATTTTCTCCTACTTAATCAAATAATGAATAATATCCACATCATTCCTGAGAAAGAACTCTACTATACCTACTCTGGATTTCGGTCACTGTCCAGAGAGTAGAGACATATAGAGAGAAATAGTTACCCAATGAGGGCTATCGTTTTTTGTCTTACTAGATGGCGCCACTGTTGCGTGAGGTTTGTAAGTGTGACTTTCAAAGTCTCTTATTACGGGCGTGAAAACAAAGTTTAGATTAAAATCATATTTAATACATCTTAAAACCGTACCATAAAAATATCGAGCACCCACAATCTTGCGTAGTCCCGTTTTGTTCGGAAAAAAAGGGAGGACAAAAGTTTCTTAAGACAAAACTGTCACAAAACACAGACATTCATTGCCCCTTATCGCATAATTGCCATAATTAATTTTAGGTAATGAAAAATATTCACAAAATTGTTCTAATTATAAATAAACCCGCGTAGCTCACCCAAAAACTATGATATTTGACATTTCGGATACCTCACGCTACATTAGCGCCTCTAGCGGCGAATTCATACACGATAGCCCTCATTGAGTTGGCGATTAAGTGACGTCACAACTCACTATTGTCATTCACAATACAACTTGTAAAAAGTTTGGCAATTGATTGGCGGTGTCAAATACCTTAGGTATATATATATATATATATATATATATATATATATATATATAATATATATATATATATAATATATGTGTGTGTGTTAAGAAGCCATGGTGGCCTAGTGGTTTGACCTATCGCCTCTCAAGTAGAGGGTCGTGGGTTCGAACCCCGGCTCGCACCTCTGAGTTTTTCAAAATTCATGTGCGGAATTACATTTGAAATTTACCACGAGCTTTGCGGTGAAGGAAAACATCGTGAGGAAACCTGCACAAACCTGTGAAGCGATTCAATGGTGCGTGCGAAGTTCCCAATCCGCACTGGCCCGCGTGGGAACTATGGCCCAAGCCCTCTTGTTCTGAGAGGAGGCCTGTGCCCAAAGGGACGTATATAGGCTGGGATGTATATATATATAGATATTATTAATTACCTTATAGCCTAAAAAATATTTTTTAACGCTTACTTTATTAGAAAATGGAATGACCCATCAGGTGTGAGCGTCGATTTTCGTGTCTCAAATACTAATAGAGAAGTGACGTGTTCACACCAAGACAAACAAGTAGCGTGCTACACGAAAAAAAACTTAATCAACTTCAAATAAGGTCTAATTTCGTCACAAATAACGTCGCAATTTTAGGAGTGGACACTTAAAATTCGTTCTATGTGGATGATTCCTTACGAAAAGTCGGAAACCAACTCGAGTGGAGTTCCAATTACTTGAGATCATTTTTAGGGTTCCGTATTCGAAGTGGTAACTGTAAATGCTGTCCATCTGTATGTCACAAGACCGTATCTCAATAACCGTGATACTAGTTTATACATCATGTGCATTTCTATTCCCGCTACAGTAATCTTCTATCTATCTTCTATAATTATAATATAATATCTATATAAATAAAAATGAATCGTAAATGTATTGCTAAGCGCTAAAACTCGGGAACGGATAGACTGATTTCACTAATTATTTTTTTGTGTGTTCGTTCTTGTCAGGAGAAGATTTTAATGGGAGAAAATTTAGAAAAAATGCAATGGGGGCGAAGCCACGGGCAACAGCTAGTGCATTAAAAATTAAAGGGAGTTCTCGTACAAGAACCAGCGACCGTACAGTCAGTGACGCACATCACCTATAATATTTAAATCAGTGTATTATTAACTAGCTCGGTTTTCGGTAACCTTGGGATTGTTTGTGAGGAACTGGCTCAATGTAACATTCTGCTATGTTTGTAAATCACATTGGCTATACAAACACATACTTATTTTAATGGGGGAAGAGAAAGATTGTGGATTTTTTTCTGCGTATCTAACCAGTTTGTAACGTGACAACGCCATAGTAACTGGTCGAGAAGATTCTTGAGACTTCCGCCTTTTTACAAGCTACTATTTAATTTCATCTTGTACCTATATTTATTCATTTGTTTCAAATCTTTAATTAATCAAGTTAATTTTTGGTTCACTTCCAAATGGTCAGATTGACTTGAAAGATATATACGTAGTTAGAGTCATTTCTCAAAATCAAAATCAAAATCGTTTATTTGTTCAACACAGGTACATGAGGTCTTATAGGTAGGTAAGTGTTTTGTATCACTATGTCGGGCCGTAAGGCGTACAAATCGTAAGGTCAGTTAACTAAGACACCTGTAGTTCTTATTAACTAATTTAAACTATTCAAATATTCATTTATTGTATAGAACGCTTCTTTAGCTAAAAATGTATACAATTATTTTTTAAACTCGGTTAAATTTTCTATTGTTAATAACTCATTAGGTACTTTATTATATATTCTAGGAGCCATTCCGAGTATGCTCTTCCGCAATAAAGCTGTTTTAGAAGGTAATGAGCATTTTTTTCTTCTGAGACGTAAACTATTAAAGTTTTGAAATAGACCAGGATTACATCGAACAAAAATTATTACTTCATATATATATAATCTAGGGAACGTTAGTATACGTAGTCTCTGGAAATGTGGTTTACACGAGTCGAGGTAGTTAATGCCACATCTAAAGATTTTTCTGCCCCTAAATACCATTTCTCTGTTATGATGATGATACCGTATCTGAGTGTTGATGTAACATAGGCATGGTTGGTATGCGGTTAACACCACTGACTCATAAACAACCTTTCTAAGATTGTATAAAGCATAGGAAAATTGATTTAGCTTTTTACATATAGTGTCAGTTTGATCGTGCCACGTCAGCTTATTATCTAGACTTAAACCTAAGAATTTTGTTGTTTCCGTTTGGTCGATTTGTTGATCGTTATAAGCTATGTTCAATTTACGTGCATT
Source organism: Choristoneura fumiferana (assembly GCF_025370935.1). Lineage (NCBI taxonomy): Eukaryota > Metazoa > Arthropoda > Insecta > Lepidoptera > Tortricidae > Choristoneura > Choristoneura fumiferana. Next base: position 14,152,571 of record NC_133473.1, read on the forward strand.
TTTCATTCTTTGTTGAAATGTAATTACTTTAGTTTTTCCCAAATTTATTTTCAAGTTATTGCAAGTAAGCCATTCAACTATTTTCCGTAATGAGTCATTTATGTTGCTTTCATAATCTTCCAAACATTTACCAGAAAAAATCACTGTACTATCGTCAGCAAAGAGAACCATAGGGAATTTAATTGCATTTGGTAAGTCGTTAATGTAAACCAAGAACAATAAAGGACCTAATACACTGCTCTGAGGGACGCCACAACAAACTATCCTGGTTTTTGATGCGTAAGTCGTTTCTGTTTTTGTTTTTACACATAATTTATCTATTTGTACGATTTGTTTTCGATTACTTAAGTACGATTTGACTAAATTGTGTACATTACCTAGTATACCATATGCATATAATTTATCTAAAAGAACATCATGATTGACAAAGTCAAAAGCTTTTGTCATATCCATGTATAAAGCTGACACTGGTATACGTTTATCCACATTAGTTTTTATAATTTTGAATAGATCATAAATAGCCATATATTTCCTTTACGAAATCCTTTCTGTTCTTCAGCAAAAAGATTATTAATTTCAAAACAGTTATATATATACTGTTGTAAATTACCTTTTCAATCACTTTTGAAAATGTAGGGTCTCGATGACGCGTGCCGTGGTTTTTATTACAATGACGTCATTAATGTCTAATTTTGACAAAATCGCACGTCTTCGTAGATGGCACTATAGCACAGGAAAAATGACATATTTTGGCGGCAAAAATGTAATTACATCAATTAAACTTCGTTTATAAGTTTTATCTTGGCACTAGAAACGAGAAACTGCCGAATCCTACCAAAATTTAGACGTCCTACTCTCTCCCAGGGGGTATGGGCTGGGCAGGGGCAATAAATCGAATGAGGCCATACCCATACTCATAGGATTAATATTTTGCGAGATATGAAGGGTTTTTGTTGAAAACATAGAACAGTCTAAAAATCACTTTTCTACAATAGTTTCTCAAGATGTGGATGTGATGGAAATACTGTTAGCTCTCAGTGATCATAAGAAGCCTATATTGTTGCTTAAACCCAAAATTGGTTGAGTTAAAATTAAATTATTTTGATTTCTATGTTTTCAACAAATTTGGGGGAATTTAATACAGTCAGCAAAAGGAACTTTGTATAAGAATTTTTAACAAAAACGGATGCCCGACTCGCACTTGACCGTTTTTTTTTTACAGAAATCCTACATATCTTGAAAAATATTAATCCTATAATATATATAAACATGGACACAACGTGACAGACAGACAGACAGACAGACGGACGGACGGACGGACGGACGAATAGACGGACGGACGGACGAATAGACGGACGGACGGACGGACAGAAAGACAGACAGACAGACAGACAGACATGGCGAAACTATAAGGGTTCCGTATTTGCCATTTTGGCTCCGGAACCCTAAAAATCACCCCCACTTTACGTCTATTTTTTAACATTTTTTTAGATTTCTTTGTTGTTCCATTTTGTCGGCATAGTTTACATATATATCTGTGCAAAATTACAGCTTTCTAGCATTGATAGTCCCTGAGAAAAGCCACGGACGGACGGGCCGACAGACACATAGACAGACAGACATGGCGAAACTAAGGTTTCCGTTTTTGCCATTTTGGCTCCGGAACCCTAAAATTAGTGATTTAATGAATTAATGCTTTGACATGGGAATCATAGATGACACTAGTAGTAATATACTAAACACGGTTTCAGCGTTATATGTTAATAATTTAATTTATTGAATAAAGATTCGTTTTCTTATTTTTTTCAAAAAAACGTCTGAAATGTCAAGGATTGGGGGGGTGTCGCGATTGGGTCATTTACCTTAATCTGTCAACGTAACTGATAAATACGCTTCAAGAAAGCACGCTTTGCAAATGTATGCCGCAACAGTACCTACTATCCTAGGATTTAGCGGATAAGTACCTTGCCTCTTTGCTTCTTGTTCATTAATATGGACCACCGCAAAGTAGGTGAGACCTGAATCAATCAACATTTAATGCGTAACCGGAAATGACAACGATGAGGTCTTATAAATACTTCCATCGCAACGGTTTACTCAGCCGTATTACCAGCATTACGGAAAGCTACACTGTCTATTGCACTAAATGATTTGCAAACTGATGTTCTTATCGATACTGTGCTGATAAACTTGAGCATTCTCTTGTAACAGCAGGGCTACTACGAAACTCGAAACTCGAAGTTCGTGTCGTGCGGTTCCTCTGACACTCATACTATTTAATACGAGAGCGAAAAGGACAGCACGACACGAACTTCGAGTTTCGAGTTTCGTAGTAGCCCAGCTGAACATCGAACATTCGCCGTTTTTTACCCGACTGCGAAGAAGGAGGGTTATGTGTTTGGCATGTATGTAGGTATGTATGTATGTCTATTCCTATGTCCTCGCGTAACTACTCAACGACTGAAGTGATTTTGACAAATGATACGTCATTGGATTCGTCTTGATAACGCGAGTGACACTGGGTAACACATGAAATTCTTGAAAAATCAAAATGGCGGATTTTAGGCGCCAAATTGTAAGTTTTCAAAAAATGATTTTTATTCAAACCTATCAAGTGGGGACCTATCAAATGAAAGCTAATAATTAGCCCATTCTAAATATATACGAGTTATAATACTTTTAATCTACCGTTTTCTCAGAACTATTAAAAAAGTGTGAAATAAAACAATAAAATAAAAAAATCTAAAACCCATGAAAAACTTAAATTTTAAATTTTAAATCGTGCCCTCAAAAATTATTTCCTAATGGGTCCCGACTGTTAAACTTTAAGTTAGCTACTTAACAAAGTTCTAGCCCACTAGACATGTTTTCTTCTTTTTAGTATTTTTAAGGCAGTCGGGTTTTTACATTTTTTTGATTTATTGTTTTTGTAATTTGTCGAACTGAAGAACAAAGAGAACCAAGCTTGAGCCAAGCATTAAAGTCAAACATTGCTACGAACATTTACACGATCGTTCCAGGAAACGCTCCGCTCTAGTACCTAAATGCTCGTCAAAAATTTAATTACTGTTCTACAGACGCTCGGCAAAAAGCCCGAAGCAAATCTTCCGTCGTTTCGCTTGAATTGTGGCTCGAATGTCACTAGAACGCTCGCTAAAAAGCTCCTGTTTTTAACCCCCCACGCAAAAAGAGGGGTGTTATAAGTTTGACCGCTATGTGTGTGTGTGTGTGTCTGTCTGTGCGTGTGTGTGTCTGTCTGTGGCACCGTATCTCTGAAACGGGTGGACTGATTTGAATGCGGTTTTTTTATTTGAAATCAGGCGGTTTTCTAGCTATGGTACTTAGACATGTTTCATCATAATCGGTTTAACCGTTTTTGAGATATTAAACTTTTGTGAGCTTTTACCTGTAGATATAATGTAACATTGCTAGCATGCTCATTACGAGTGAATGCTCAAGTATACCTATATCAGCACCTATAATTAAAGCGATGCCGTCAAACCGTTGTATCTCTTGCATTATTATATCATACGTCCTTCGTGGATGGAATATACCACACAATTGTACAACTAAACACAAACACGTTTAACAGCAGTCTCAACTCGTCGTAAACAACCTGTTCGTGGACGTCATTGGACATTTTGTCCTCAAAGACCACTCCAGCTTGAAATTTTGATTCGGCGGCCCCAGATAACCATTTATTTTCAAAGTAATGAAAGCTTGTATTCCATCAGCTTTGGTATATTTTTCCAACTTGTCACCTACCTGTTATCGGACTTATAAAACGGCTATTATAATAACTATAATCAAGAAAATATAACAAAGATTATCAAATATATTAACCGAAATGAATGCATTTCCGCTACCTACCTAATATATAATCTAATATTAAGTACAATACAATATAATACATTATATTATTAGCACCGCTTAATAAAAATAAGAATAACATTTTCTTGTCATTTTCCACAAGTTTGTACGTTACGTACTTATACAATACCGACTGACTCTTCTCACTGTGGAAAATTATACGCACCGATAAATCAAGTTTGAGAAACTAGCGACCTCTAGGGGGAAATTGAGACACTACTGCGGCATCTCTCTACCACGCAGGATGTTTAAACCTCTCTGCAATGAGGGCTATCGTTTTTTGTCTCACTAGATGGCGCACTGTTGCGTGAGGTTTTTAAGTATGGCTTTCAAAGTCTGTTATTACGGGCGTGAAAACAAAGTTTAGATTAAAATCATATTTAATACACCTTAAAACCGTACCATAAAAATATCGAGCATGCCACAGTGTTGCATAGTCCCCGTTTTGTTCGGAAAAAAGGGAGGACAAAGGTTTCCGAAAGACAAAATTGTCTCAAAACACAGACATTCATTGCCCCGGAACGCATATTTGCTATAATTAATTTCAGATATTGCAAAATATTCATAAATTTATTCTAATTATAAATAAACCCGCGTAGCTCACCCAAAAACTATGAGATTTGACATTTCGGAGACCTCACGCTACACTAGCGCCTCTAGTGGCGAATTCACACGCGATAGCCCTCATTAAAGCTTACGTGAATCACACGTCAGTTGCATAGCATTCAACTAGATGGCGCTAAAATTAAAACTAACTATCAATATTACAATGAGGTGGAGTGGTGAACTAGGTTTTGAAATAATTTTTCACTGCTCATGCTCGTAAACTTCGCATTTATGCTGGATCTAGATCTTAAAATGATTTTTATGCTGTAATGCATAAATAAAGTAAAACCTTCGCCTAAGACCAAGGCAATCAGGTGCCAACAGCCACAAAGAAAAAAAGGTTATATATTTTTTAATCAAATTTAGTTTTTACTCTATTTTAGTTCATATCAAGTCAATCCTGGATTGCGACTCGAGTGGATACCAGCTATAAACATCTCGGGTAACATGGAGCGTTTTATACACATTGTATCTACAATCTAATATCATGCATACTTTACATGCAAGTTAAGTACTCAGTTTTGTTGAATGTAATAAATTCCAGAACTTTAAAACACCCTATTAACAAGTTACGTGGTAGTAAAAAGTTGTATCAAATCATTGCTAAAAGTTTTTTTAAAGGCGTTAAAACAATACTTACTGGTTTTACAGTGTAGCAAGGATAATGTATTTTAGGTCCCTAATTAATAAGACTCCTTCATAGTAATGCTTGAATTAGAGTGGTTATACAAAATAGTACTTAGAAATTAAATGAGGGTGCCGTTTTTTTCTTAACCGTCTTGACATAACACTTTTTGACATTAATACCTATACCTGAATATGGCTACTACTAGCTTTTGCCCGTGGCTTCGCCCGCTTTGAATTCGGTATCACGCGCTGTTTCCTCGGGAACTGTGTATTTTTCCGGGATAAAAAGCAGCCTATGTCACTCTCTGGCCCATAAACTATCTCTATGCCAAAAATCACGTCGATCCGTTGCTCCGTTTCGACGTGAGAGACGGACAAACATACAAACACACACACTTTCACTTTATAATATTAGTATGGAAGTATGGATTATGTAAGGCTCAGGTTATTTTTTTTATTTTATTATTCTAATGTTGTCGTAATTCAGTTCATACTCTAAATATAACAAGCATAGGATAAGTAAGTAGTCTACGCGGCGTTTGCCTTACGTTAATTTCAAAGCGAGCAATTCTTTAGGCGGTTTGGATCGGACCACAAAAACAACTTTTATCAGCTCGTGCCACCATCTCAATATAAAACACAAACGAGGTACTTTACTTGCCTTATTTTTAAGTAAAAGGGTAATAAAACTCATTTTATACACTGCTGTCTTCGTAACAGGTTAATTAGCAAAATATTTGCGGCCCCCGTGTTGTTTTGCTCAGGACCTGCCTGTACCGTTACTGCTAAGTAGGACACGCTTCAACGTGAAAGGATTGAGATTACTTTGCCTACAACTTAAAGTGAGGTCATTAAAATCAGTTTGGTTTTGTAACATATTCACTACATTTTTTTTTATCAAATAGCTGACAAACGAGCATGCGGGTCACCTGATGGTAAGCGATCACCGCCTTATTAGGACTGCGGGTGCGTTGCCGGTCTAAAGGTGTGGGGGATAGAGGACGGGGGAAGGGGGGAGGGGAATTGGGCCTAAGGAGACTAAGAGAACAGGGAGTATTAAGGTATTTTGAAAATATTATGTTTTCCTGGGAGTTGTAAATTTTCCTACCGCAAGGGACATCTCCAGAATGACCGATTAAGAAAAGATAAATAAAAGATGCTAATTTAGTGGTTGGAAGTTAATAGTTTAAAATAAGTAACAAGGCCGTGGAATAACAATTTTGTAACAATACTGTTGTTTCTATGTCCAACCTCCTACTCTACATTTTACCGGAAAATTCCTTAAGTATCCCCAGTCACCTTCGCTCTAATTAAAATCAACATTAATTCAAATAAGCAATTTTTTTGCCTTAAAAATTAGCTCAGGTAATTTGCAAATATATTATTCAAGAATCCTCAGATCAAGAATCCACCAAAATGTATCACCACGACAGTAAAATTTTATAAAAAATATTTTTCTGTAAAAATTACGCGAAATTGCTATAAATAAGCCTATTTACTTCATAATTTACTCGTTTTATTTATGTTTTTTGTAACACATGTAAAATCCACTTTTTTTTTTAAAGAAACTTAAAAAAAGGCTTCGTATTTTCTAAAGTAAAAATTAAAAACTAATTATATTAATTATATTATTATGTTATTTGGAACAATTAGTATAAAAATAAATGTACGTCGTAAGGCACAACATGCAGGACTAATTTAATTCTATTCTATTTTTTTTATGAAATTACAGTCACAGTATTCAGCCGACAGCTCGACATGCAAATTTCTAATAACAATCGTGCTTCAATAAATTATATTAAATGAGTATAAAATATCCATGTCATCGTTGAATTAAAATACTAAAATTTGATTCTATATGACATCTATATGTATTCAAACTCATGTTGAACATTAAATTATCTTTTATCTTTTTTACGATAGTGGCATATTGTATGTCTTTTTAACGTGACTTGAGAATTTTCGTACTTTTTGCTGCTCATGTTATATCGGTTTAACAAAATACGTAATTTCCAATCATAAATAATAATTATAAATGATATTTATTTAAAATCCAATTTCTTAATAATATGAGACTTAAAAATCTTATTTAATTTTTTTCCTAATACAAATTACACGTATTACGATATAATCACTTTATTGTTTTTTTTTTTAATTTCCTGTTAGATATTATATTGGTGGATTCAGCTTGCGGTTCTAAAAACTGAATTATTCAAACATATTTTGACAGCAAATTTACTGATAACATTTTTGCTCAAAAAAAACATTATTTTAGGGTAGGTAATTTTTTTTTTACCATCTTCCGGAATCAAATTTTGGTGGATTCGAAAATATAGGTTCTTAAAAGTACTCGTAAAAGCCGTATACAAAAAATTATGCTTATATCGAATTATTTCCAAAAAAAAACTGTAACTCGACGTTTTGATTAGGTGGGTATTATAATAGTGCAATTTCTGTATGCGCAGATACTAAACCTTGCCCTTCTTGATCTAATACGTGTAGAACCTTAAAATTAGTTAGTCGTCTTACGGACACCGTTGGCTTTCCCAGAAATCATGGCAATTGACGAACTTAATTTGCATACCTACTATAACAGCATTGATAGGACGCACCTAGCACTACAATCCGTTCTTGGGTTGATCCAATTTCCATATTTTTTCCACTTACTCCTTGTTTGGTATCTAGATACCCAATTTGTTTGTCATATTGTAGCTTTAATCTTACATCGTTTATTTTCAATATTTTGTTCACCTTCTTAGGTTACCTACTATCAAAATATTCAGCGAAGAATTTCCAATATCTTTTAAAGACATTTCTTCAGGCTCAGTAGCTTACAAAGATGTTGCTTCACTCGTAAATTAGAAGCTGTGGTGGCCATTATGACTAAGCTTGCAAATGATGCAAATCGCGTGTCATTTGTTTCTTTAGGAATGGGGGCCATCTCGGGGACAATCCTATGAGTCATTGTTCCAAGATCGCTGACGTTGCTAACGGGAGCTTTCCATCTCTGCAACAGTCCAGCAGGATAACGGGATCGCTCCCTTCGATTTCAGTTTCGAATGCCTTTCGATTTCGTGGCCCGTGTCGCCGTTACCCGACCTCCAGCCCGCCTTGCGTCACCTCCGTGTAATCGGGCTTTAGAAAATGAAATTCAGTACGTTCGTGTCCTTCTATACATGGCGAAGTTATGCTCTTTTGAGCCTCTGTCCCGTTTGTGGTTGCCTTGCCATTGTATTCGACGCGACAGTCTGGGTCGAGATGACTTTAGTCACGTTGCTAAGAGTTACATCAGCGTGCATTTTCTTATTAATCACTAATTTTGCAATTAAGCTTACCTAATTATCCAGAGTAATTTAAAGCTGTTGAACGTGAGGTAATAGAGGAAGTCGTTGTAAAAAACTGTCCTATCGCATTATCAATAACAAGTTGCACAAGCTACCTACTTGATAAACACGTTCATTCAATATTCATAAGATAATATATAAATTCTACAAGATCGTAGAAAATAACGGTAAACGATATACCTTTAAAAACCTCATTGTCACTCGCGAGCTTGCGTCGGCGTCTGTGCCATTTTCCAAACGCACTTGTGTTTGTGCGAAAATATTCCGGGAGTGAGGGAGAGAGAGAGTCCGGTATGTTTAAGTGGGAGAGAGAGGTGAGATGCTATGCTAGGCTGCCGCGGAGGTCAGGGAACCGCAAGTGGGTCGGCTTCATCCTTCCTACCACGATTGCGGCTGCGCGGGCGCGGTGGTGGCTGTTGAACTTGGACGCGTTCGTGCGCAAACACGGTTTTTGAATATAGAACGAAGTTTGAATTGTTTTTTTTTAACTTAATGAGTTGCTAATGTGTCGCTCCGCAAAGAAGTTTTTTGTTAACTCTTATGAGAAATCCTTTGACACAGAAAGTTACTTACGTAGGTACTTGTTTTTGTACTTACTTGTTTTAGAAAGAGGTATTGTACTGTTTTCAGGGAAGGCAACCCAAATTTTACTTTAAGAATAATTTATAAAAAAATAAAGGTTCATTAAACACTCCAAGTTGCATAACGAAGAATTAATCTAATACTTTAGGTATTATATAAATATTTATTTAGGTATTTTATTCAGCTTTTGGTATTTTTTGAGCATACAAAAAAATCTAGATTTTTCTTAGGTATCTAGAATATTTATAATATACATGTAATAACTTTGAAACCATCTTAATCGTAAATATTTACGCTATAAAAAGATAAACACCTTTATAATACCATAATTTACAATTGAGAAAAGAAATTAAGTACGTATTACGCTAAAAAAACTGAATTTTAGAAAAATAATATATTGTTTGCATGCCTAGGTATTTATCTGGTTAGACATTCATGTCACCGCTCTAGCACTAATAATATGACCAAATTTACTATGTCTCAAGCAAAACAAACTACTTATTTCATTTCATCCTGATTCTACCAAAATAAAAAGTGTATTATTATTATTTCATTATCTTTTTGATACCATTGGAAATAACAAACTTGGAATTCAAAAGTGGGTAAGTATTGAATGACGCAAGAAACGCCAAAATGGTCACTGCCGGTCATTTCTCTTTGGCCAACTTACAAAGTACACAGTGCTGTGTCCTTATCTCGCATGTTCGTTCTTAGGGGCAAGAAAAGGATGGAAAGTTAGACATTCGTCGTGGCTGAGAATTTAACACGTAATTGTTATATTGTTCTGAGAAAAAGTAATACTTATGCGGGAAAGTTCAGTGTAAATAAGTTGACAATATTTTCAAGTTAGTTATATAATTATTAAGTTATCATTTTTTTCCCTGTAACCATGGAAATAGGGACTCGATTGTTTACGAATAAAGACTTTGTAAGTACCTAGTTACAATTATATCAAGTTCGAAAAAAAAACAAGTATCTATCTACGTATCATACCATCATCCAAATATTTGGTCTACCACCCTAAAGTTGATAATCGTTTGCATATCACAAAATAATAATGCCAATAGACGTTGACAGCAACTTGAAAGTTCGACCTTTTCGACATATTCATTTGATAGGAACTTGTTCAAAAATTGATAGACCACTTATTATTTCGCTGATGGTACCTACTCACGCATTAATATTGGTTTATCTATCCTATCTTATATCTTTAACTGTTACACAAGCAATTCAACGAGTTCGATAAAATTTGCTATGTGGGGGTTTTTTGAGGACGATCTATTGATTTAAGTTGGTCTTATCTCTAGGAAAATGCATGTTTTCATGTTACAAAAAAAAACAAGTAAAGCTCGGTCGCCCAGCATTAGAAAAATATATAAATTACATACTTAATCTACCACGTGGGTACTTTATTATTAGCATGAATGAAAATAATTTTGACTTTTTCGGATCTCGCAATCCTGCTAAATTATTCAACGAAACTTTGTGCAGTTCCACGTTCTTAAAAGGTACAGGAAATAAAAAATTGACTACCTTGATTGCGGTACGTATTTTTTACCCAGTACTTACTATTTTTTTAAGGATTTCGTATTTTATAAGACTTACGGAATCTTCCAAGTTTATACCTTAGGCTGCTATTTACTCATTAACTACTAATAATTCTCAAGCAAACTTAGCCGTTATAGTTTTTCTTGAAAGTTTGATATACTTATTACCATCCTGATTTTTTTCAAATTTTTCCACCAACCGGTTTAGATTTTAGAGGGAAGACGGACGCTCGATTTTAATGAAAATTTGCAGTTTAAAGTTGTATATTTCGCAAACACATCTCTGAATTGAAAAATCGTCTTAGCAAACCCCTAATGTTTAAATAAAATACCTATACAACGATACCCCACACTATAGGGTTGGATGAGAAAAAAAAGTCACCCCCACTACGTCTACGGGAGGTACCCTAAAAAAAATTTGTTTTGATTTTTTTATTGTACCATTTTGTCGGCATAATTTACATAATTATATATCCGTGCCAAGTTACAGCTTTCTAGCATTGATAATCCCTGAGCAAAGCCGCGTACGGACAGACAGACAGACAGACAGTCATGGCGAAACTATAAGGGTTCCGTTTTTGCAATTTTGGTTCCGGAACCCTAAAAACATATTATTCTTATTTTATTTTACTTTTTTGTCAGTGTAGTAATCATAATTATAATCCTCATGCAAAATTACAGCATTCTAGCACTAACAGTCTCTAAGCTAAACCACAGTCAGATGGACGGACGGACAGACACGGCGAAATATGGGTTCCTTGCAGGACTTCGGAACCTAAAAAAGTGAAATGAAACAAAAGGAACATTCGATTTAGACAGTTTTGGTATAATTTGCCTATCTGTTTTAATAATAGAACATCACAATAAAATGACGACACACATCTATCTCTCAGAAATGCATTGACGTAAAGTTTTTTTTTCATATCGATTTCTACCATTTCTTAAAACAATGCTGCTTTACCTCTCTTAGAGTAACTCTCAATGTCCAAACACCGCACTTGTTTTTGTAGAGTCAAAGCTTTTATTGTGAACATCGAAAGCCCATGGTTCATTTACAACTTGCACTATAATAAATTATTTCCTTAGAAATAGAAAGTAGGGTGGACACGAAAGTATTGTTTTGGGATATTGAAATGGTATTTCTGTTGCACCATTTTGAAAGGGATACTACGAAATGTGTAACAAGTTAACAACTTTCCGTTTTAAAACTAGAATTCCGTTACTTTTGTGGCCTTCCACAAATGAATAGAAAGCAATATTTTTTTCTTAGGTATAAAGAGCAGGGGCAACGAGAGATACTGTCGTACTAGAGCGGCAATAGATTAAATAACTACATATATTGTTTTGCTGATTTCTAATAATATTATATCAGTTTTCAGGTTTCCGTAGGTACCCGAAGGGTCCAAACGGAGCTCTATTACTGTCACTCACGTGTTCGTCTGTCAGTCTATCACAAAGGCTATACAGCCAAACGGTTGTAGTATATACAGCAAAGATACAGCAGTAGTACAGTCTTTAAATATTCACAGTACCTAAAGGCATCTTGTTTTAGGACAAAGAAAAACAACTTGTCAAAATATATTTTTAAATGTTTTTAAGGGGTGCTCTCAAACAGCTTTAGGTGTAAAAAAGTTACCTACCCCATCAAATGGGGTGTCGTCAATGTTTAGAGCTGGTAGAGTAGATTTTTTTTTTTTTAATATTGGAAAACAAAGGAATGAAATGCCACCAGTCATTTTTTGTGTAAATTAAAAAAAACACGAGCCAGTAGGAGTGGTACGTAGAAGCCTTAGGTAGTGTATATATTACTCACATTTACAACTCACACGACGAAAAAACTAAAAACAAAAAAAATTATCGTAAAGTTACATACCTAAGCTGAGTAATTTAGAATTTTTCCTAGCGTTTCCAGAATCTAAATTCATTTCCAAGGAAAAGCGTTGGACTCTTGCATCACAGTTTAAATGTAAAATGCTCGTGCAAATCATTTTCGGTGTAAACATTATGGAAAGGGACAGACAAAAATGCAATCATTCACTGTATGTACATAACCCTTGATATTAGCAACGTTATGTGAAAATTATGTAAACATGCATCACCTAGCCCGAACCTACAGGTCACTAAGGACACTCAATGTCACTCGGTAAGTCACCGCTGCATGTTTATTGCAAATATGCCTTATATATACGTAGGTAGAAAAACTTACGAAAAGCCTGTTTTGTATGTTGACGTTCCAAATAACAAAAAAAACTGGTGAGTCGGAGTCGAGCTCCGAGGTATCCATACAAAATTGCGGATATGTCAAAATATAAGCCATAAAGTTTATGGCTTATATTTTGGCGTTTATGGCATAAACTAATGTATATGTCCAAATCAAATACATTATTAGCAGAGCCAAATCCTTAGAAAAATGTATGCGGTGTTAGCTCATTTTATATTGATTGGATAGGGCCCCTTTAATTCTATAGTACATTGTTGTAGAGGCTGGAAAGTAAGCAAAAGATGAACGAGTTAGTTTGAAGGCCGACACGAAGGCAAGGCCTTCGATAATACGAGTTCATCGATTGCATTTTTAGCCAAGACTAAACATTGTGCTTTTCACGACCACTGCGAGGAAATTAAAAACATTTGTCACAAAACAAACAAAAACAATCCAAAGACTGCGTTGCTCCCGTCGTATGACACTTTACCGGCCCGGATAATACCGACATGGAAATACCGCTCGATTTTTTTTGGACACGCCTATAGAAACTCATGTCAGTTTGACACGAGTTTGTATGGGCGTGTACACGATTAATCGGGTTGTTATTTCCATGTCGGTATTACTCGGGCCGGTAAATAGTGGCACCCGCCGATTTTAGTTTTTCTTTTGTGATCTTTGCTTTTGTGACTTTTTTTTTAAACGAGTCAGTTCTTAGTGGCCAGTATCCAACCACATATTTAAAAAATAAAAACGTCATCCTCATCATGTCCGACCTGCTGCGATGCTAAGTATAGCGATTATTAATACTTAAAAAATTAAAGCATTTTGTGCATATTATGCGTTTAAGAAAAGAAAAAAACCCCATAAAAGTCATAAATGACGCATTCTCATTGGTCAATTTAATTTCACATGCAGCAGACCATTACTTTTGATTGGTCCGACTATTATACACACATCAAAAGTCTTGAGATACCTACTCATTATCCCAAGACAATCTAATTTGATGTTTTCACTCAATAGTAATTTAATATGCCTCATGCTAACTCAAAATTAACCCCTTGTTGAGCGGACCGTCTAGCAGCTCGCTCTCTCTCCGGTAAACCGTAAAAGCCATCTGAGACTATCAGCAATATTCAGTTCGAAAAAAAAACTGTAGGGACAAAAAATGCCCCTAGACACTTTTGATGAGTGTAGTATGTATAAGAAGGGCCTTTCTTAGACCTTCAATACATTCTGCACATAGAAATTGAAGTTAAACAACTAGTAGTTTCATTAACGCCCAAAAATTTCAGAGATAAAATTAAATGTGGAGCTTATTTGTCTCAGCTCTGGTTGTTAAGTATTTCATCACGTCTAAACCATTGATCCGATTTAGTATATAGATAGTTTGAGTCGCGGAAAAGGACATTGGATAGTTTTGTATCCCGGAAAATTGCATAGTTCCCACGGGATAGCGATAAATGAATTCTACGTGGACGGAGTCGCGGGTAACGGCTAGTCAAATAAGTCCTTCACAATTGAACAACAAGTTTATAATTTCAAAGCACACTCCATCTGATTATCTTCCTGACTAGAAACTTTTTAAAATACATCTCTATCCAGAATTATCATACAATTCCTTTGTCAGTTACGAAATTCGTCTATCTATTTCAGCATTGCAAAAGTCGGGCATTAATGGGGTCACAGTATGTTGAAGAGGTGGTCACGCGGCCTGGTCCGAGTCCTGGAGTCGTGGGTCCTATGATGTCGGCTGTCACGTTGCCTGCTTATGTTCCCGTGCCTAGGCACGTGTTGCCTTGAGCTAGTTGCACACGTGAGTTACATTCATGTATTCCTTTCTTTCGCGGCTAGGTTTTGAGGGCGAATGAACGGTGCGCTGATGATGCTATGTAGAGCACTTGCCCTTTCGAATGGGTTGGCTTATTAAAGATTCGTTTATAGGAGTTTTAGGTAGTTATAGACTGAAGTTAATTACGGCCAGGCATAGGGAGCGATTCCCTTATGTTGTTAATATTCTGGTGATGTGCGTACCATGAGGGAGCATGGGAGGGCAGCTGCCCTCTCCCTGGAAATTATATGGCTTGTAGTTTTTTGGAAAAGCTAGCGATCCGGAAGTGTGTATGACAAAACAAGCGCGGGGGATCAGATCTAAATAAAATGTGACTTGCCCCCCTGCGCTTCGTTTCATGTTTCGTGATGCAGACTGACAGAGTTTTTTTTTGATAAGTACAATTTAGGGCTATTTAAGGCCAGAGCCTGATAGGTACCTACTAATCCAGTGATCTACATCTTTGGCCTCATCAGTACTTATTTACCAATAGAAGAGAAAAAATCAATCGCTAGACAATTTTAAATAAATTATTTTTAGCTTTTCGATTTTTGTGGTAATTTTTCAGAGGATTTGCCAAAATCGTGCGAAGGATTTTAATATTTGTTAATTAATTAATTTTAATGAACGCTTTTTCGTTTTTATTGTTGTATTAGTACATGAAATGACAATTGGAATTTTAGTTGACAAAAATAATCACGTTACAACAACAGTGTTGAGGGGTAAATTACATAGGTATTACGATAAGAAATTAAAACCGATTCCGTACCAGTCTACAGGAAAAATACCTACGTTTCTGATATGAGTATGAGACTTTCTTTAATTAAATACTTTATTATAAGTACTTTTATTATTTGTGACAACAGATTTATCTACTGTGGCATAATTTTTATTAATATTTGTGATAATCATACTGTGAAAAATTTCAGTTTCTTGCTTTATACTGTTAATAATTATAGCCCTGTGATGGACGGACAGATAGAGAGACTGATATACAGACAGACAAAAAGCGGTGACCTAGTAATATATGGGCCAAGTTGACCGAAATAATAAAGTTAAGCCCCACTATAACCATAAATAAGGAAGTATCGTAGAACTTTTTACGCTGCCTCAAATACTCGATATACTTATACGAATATTCCTACTTCTACTACTTATGGCGTCAAATAATACCAAAAAATGGTAAATTTTGATTGTACATCGCGTAAGCAACCCGCAAAACCTGCCAGAGCTCAAACTAAAGGCACATACCGATTTATTCGTAGATTTTAAATGCCACAAATTTTCCAACACGTGATGCAGACACCAACTACATTTCTCACGTTTCCTCAATGAATTCTGCTCACGCGCATGCTACCTACGAATGCCAGGACGAGACAATGCCGAATCGATAAGTAACTGTTCGCATTGCCAAATATTGGCGACTCAAGTTCGTGAATGATTCGTGAGAGGTACAATTGCGTTACTTTTAGGGATTCCGGCCGTATAGGACTCGCTTTATGTGGAGATGCGGCTTGCTTTTAATTAGCGATGTGGAATGAAATTAATTGACGCCATAAGTATATATATATTTGATATTTATATTTGTAAACATATTTTTTTAAAAATGTTTCATTTGTTGAAGGGACATGTAAACGTTTATTAATAAGTTAACTCAAGTAACATCACTTTGCATGAAGCCATTAAGGCTGCAACCGCGAATAAATAGATAAATTGTAAACAGAGCCTTAAATAACTATAGAAAGTCCAGCCGTTTTAGCGTGAAGAAATAACAAACATACTCACTCACTCACTCACAAACTTTCACATTTATAATATTAGTAGGATTAGTAGGATTCGGTTTATATTGCAGCCTTACTAATTTAGGTTGGTTAGTTTTGTAACAGTCCTCACAGTTAAAATAAAATCCTTCATCCATAGGAATCAGTTGCGAAATGAATCATTTGGAATTAGCCGACGAAAAATTAAAGAACCACCAAATATAATATACTAACCCAGGTAGACAACGATGCTGTTTCCGTCCCCGGTTATCTCATCTAAAACACATTTATTGCAAGTCCAGTTGCAGTCTTGGAATTAACTGTGCAGTGACGAGCTGCCCATAAAGCTGGTAGAGTAATGGTGTACCGTCATGTAAGTTTCGCAATCTGACTGCATCAGGATCGTCTAATGGACTAAAGTAACTCGTTAGACATGCAGATAGGAACGGGCTGCATTACGGTTAATTGGTGTCTTGATTGAGTTATATATAGACTTTATTTAATTTAATGCCAATAACCTTACCAACTTTGAAAAATTAAAAAACCCCCCGAAATTGTTATTGTGCGTGCCGCCAGACCCATCTTTGTACCGTTCTTTGAGGGAAACTTCTGTCCAGCAGTAGTGGACGTCTTTTGGTTGATGATGATGATGATTACTGGTTCCATTCCTCTAAACGAAACTAAAATTGCTAAAGAACGAAATATTAACAACGGAACTATTAAATAAATTAGAAATGTCTGGCAAGAAAAAAGCCATTATTTATTTTCCCAACTCAATCTATAAATTAAGTTTCTACCTAAGCCTAAAACATGTTTTTAGAGATAGCGATTCAAGAAGGATTGCATTTAATTGATGAGTACCAAAATGTACCAAAAACTATGAAAACTCGAAAAATCTTGCGTCATTGACAGTGGGAGAGGCGAAAAATTGGCGGCATAGACTGTGGAAAGAAATACAAACGATAATACTTCTATTCCTCTTATTATCTTTTAGTCCTGTGGTAACAACTTTTGCTTTCGTTACGTTAACTCAAAATTGGAATATTTTGAGATTATTCCTTTATTTATTTATAAATGTAAAGCTTCAACAAAGGCTGCATTTGATTTCGGCCACTGTTACAAACCATGACATCATTTCACTGGCCTTTTCGAAACAAAAATGGAGTATTAAAAAACCATCTTGTTGGTCCATAAAAGCGACGCTTATAATTCGACAGAGCTGTCGAGTACCTACAAGCTTGAAGGTACAACAAATCCGCATTCATTACTCATGCAACCCACACATTGTGTGTCCGTCCGTACATAATGCGAGATCGTGAACGTCCTTATGTACAAAGAGTACAAAAAACAGACTTCAATAATAGTTCGCCGGTGCCATTTAGAACTGCTCAGATTTTCAATATCTACAGATAAAAATTGTACAGTCACACCGACGATGTGTTGAGTCCGAAGCTTGAACAATAATTATTATTCTTAATCTAATTACCTACTACAATTACAAAAAATTATGAGAATGTATCTTTGTTTCTTATTCTTTCACTATAAAATAGCGGGACGGTAGTGCGTAGGTGAGGTAGGCGACTATAGGTTCACTCCTGCTGGCTCGTGCTGAGGCACCGACTTCAGACTGGTAGATGATTTTTTTTGATATATTTTAAATTTATATCGAATTGTTTTGCAATAATTTAAGTAAATATTTTTTTAGCGTGTTGGAATAATCTGGCCGCAAGACCATTCGAATTCTAAACAAAACACGGTTCTTAGTATTATCTATGGCAGACGACTTGAAAAAAGTGACAATCAGGGGGCTGCCACGAAATTCGAAAATCGAAGTTCATATCGTTTTCCTGACGCTAATATTATTTAATACGAGAGTGAGATGAACGGTAGGACACGAACTTCGATTTTAAAATTATGTAGTAGCCCCCTGTATTGGCGGGTAGCCATATTTTATTCAGTTGTTTTCTTAGCGTATTGCTTTTGCTGAGCTGTGAAGTGCTTGGACACAATTTTTTTTTTTTTTGCATTTTTTTCCTCGCAATGTGATGAAAATCATTATGTGTATCACGGGCCGTAAGGGGATTAAGAACTCGGGTCATTAAAAGCCCTCCTCCTCCGGCTTCGGGCTTCTAAAAGACTCTCGTTAGTAATCCCCTTCTTACGCCCCTTAATGCACAATGTACTATTTCCTAGCTATTAAGGTATCTATTTAACTTGTATAAGAACAAAACCGGTACTTTTTTGCCAGAAGATTTATTATAAAGATAAATTGTATTACGTTTCTTCACAAGCCGCCAGACAATAAAAACCTTATCAATATCATTTATCATGGTCATAATATGTACTTTGATCAAGTTTGTCTGCTCTACATAAAGTTCTATAACTACAAAAAATTAAGGACAAAAAACCTTTAGTGGTCTTCAACTACCTATTTTTATACTTGGATAAACTTACTTTGCTAAGCCACAAATTAGTAAAAATCCCTGAGGATGGCTCTGAGAAATACCGAGTATCGGGGTAGGTAAAATTTATCTTTATGGTGATTATTTTTATTTTCTAAAGCGCGTAGTCTATATTTTGCTAACTTCATGAATAAAACTATTCAACGCAAGCGCGACTATCGATGTTTTTTACAGAAATATTTATTCTCACTTTCAGACTAGAAAGCGCTTTTCATTTTGTTTTACTTCCCGATTTTTGTATAAAGGTTTTCATATTAGAAATTATTTTTTCCAAATTATACTGAAACTAGAACACGTTGATGGAAAAATATTGCTTAGGGTTGAAATCGAATTGAGTTTCTTATATTTCACGCACACGTGTCATGGAATGACGTGCATAATTTAGAAAAAGAAAATCTAATGGAAAAACCTCTAAACACAAAATCCGGAAGTGACATTTTCGAGTCTGATAGCGAGAATAATGCGTCTGCCTCTGTCTAATTTCAGTATAATTTGGAAAAATATTTCTTCTCTCTCTAACTGAAATTAAAAAAAAACTTAATCTTCTTCGCGTTTACATTGGTCTTTCCACAAGCTTGTTCGCTATGTTCCGCATAATCTCCGATTGGCAGTCCCGCTGGCCAGCCCGCGCCCACGCATCAAACGAAGCATTGAATGATAACCACCCCCAACTCTGATAACTGTTAAATAAATAATTTATACAATTTGTTTTAGAAACTATCTGGAATATATGAGTTGAGCTATGTAAATCGACTAACACCCCTGTAAAGGTTTTTATCTGAATTTTTGATTAGAAATGTAATCACGCCTTGACGCCGTATACTTTGTACCTACAATATTGTACAGTGATAAATGTATCGAAATATTTGTGGACCACAATGAAACAAATAACCCAAAGAATTGCGAAATGGCAGTGGGCGGGGCACATTGCTCGTAGGACTGATGGCCGATGGGGTCAGAAGGTTCTCGAATATCGAATGGCCGGGAGACGAGCTGTCAGTAGGCCTCCAACAAGATGGGGCGACGACCTGGTTAAGATCGCGGGATCGCGGTGGATGCGGAAAGCACAGACTGGTCTGAGTGGAGAGCCTTGGGGGAGGCCTATACCAGCAGTGGACGTCTTTCGGCTGACATGATGATGATGATGATGATGAAACATCCTAAAACTACTAATAATTATTATTTATTGGATAATAAACCACGCATGCACTTACAAATCTGAGATCTTATTCTGAGCTGCAAGAATAACAAATGAAAGTAAAGGCACCGAAAAAGGGGGAAAGAATATGAAAAACTTGCCCGTAATAAATCGTGTGCTAGATGATATATTACTTCTTTAGGTAAAATTAGGGTAAAATAATAAAAAGTCTTTATGTTTAGGTACCTACTTAGTAAAACAAAGGTCATTAGCTTAAAAGTGAAGGCTATTCATAAACATCACAGCCGGGTAAAAAGTTGACCTTACTTCGATGGTAAATCGAACGGTAACATCGGCTTCGTCGTTAAACACGCGCTAGGCCAAGGCCGAATGACATAACACGTTATGTGTCGCCGTTACTTGCGCAGACGCCGCTACTCACACAAATACCACGATAATAACACAACCGCTAAAGCTCTTATTACCACCAACGCAGAGTCAAATTTGAAGTGAATTTTTTGAACTATGATCTTTGTTTTACTGTACACCGTTACCAACTTATTCGTTCCGGTGGTCAACGCTTGAAGTTGCTTAGTTGATAGACTTGTTGTATTAGTTACTTGATGGTGGTGCCAGTTTTTAACAGTAAATATAAGTTTGTAGCACAAAGATGCGCTGATAAAGCGGTTATATTGTAAACAAACAATAACTGTTTATTATTGTTTAGATAATTTGCGTGTTTTACGTCATTCAGACTTTTTATAATGGTTGTAAGAATAATTTGACAGTACTTATTCAATGTTTTTTTGCATTGTTGTCACTAAAGTAACGATGTGTGCCAACATAACTTAAAGATTTCGTGGCACAAATAAAATCAAAAATTCCTACACACCTTCTGTCATTCCACTTCTTACTCCATTTTAATTACAAAATAAACACAGAGTAATATCAACATCAATGACTAGCAAAACAGCCTTAGCATGCAGGTCCAATATCAAGTTGGTTATTTAAAACATGGAATACAACTGAAGACATAATAACAAAAATACAAATATATCAAACAAAAGTATCGCCACAACTCCTAACACCATATAAAAATGCTAAAATAAATTTATTATGGGTGGCTTCCAGTCCACCTATGGGACCTGGTGGACGGAAGCGACACATTGCCAGCAAAAGGAGAGAAATAAATAAATCAACAATAAGAGGGCCTATTGCATTATTATTGATGGAAAGAAATGCAACAGGAAAGCTACTTTACGTTTTTGTGGAAATAGTACATTGTGTCTTAAGAGCGGTAAATAAGGAATTACGAACGAGAGTCTATTAGATTCGTATCTGCGTATGATATTACAGTAACGTAGTCTGCAATGTGACCCTTATTTTTTTTGGCATCACGTCAATTGTGTCTATCCGAAGATTTTATTAAGTACAATATTAACGTTATATTAAACGTCACATTGGAAAATAATTCTATTTTATCGATCTTGATAATTTCCAACCCTGCCTGCTTTAGATGCGTGTGTCGGCTACCGAATACTTAAGTTCATCGATTACATACAACTGTGTAGTGAGTTATCGTCACCGCAGAAGATTCAAGTGTCTTTCATCGCCGTATAATACAATACCTACCGCTTATTGTTTTATTTTTTGTTATTTCACTGTATTGATTTGTGGTGTTCAGCAAAAAAATTAGTACTGAGTATAAATGTATCAGTGTTCACAGAGCTGTAAAACATGTAGGTTAGTGTTACATCGTATCATTTATTTAAAACCTAAGTATACACTAGCTACTTTTTTATAGTTTATGGAGGTAAACAGAGTCTTAAGCAAGCCGGGACGCATACCGTGTATTCATATATTTACCTTTCATGAAAAATTATCCGACTATTGGTGAAAACTGCATTCAAATCTGCAGCCTGGTTTAAAAAATCTAAGCGTAGGTACATATATACATACATTTAGAGGGCGGGAATTGACTTTATTTTATACTATGTAAAGGTAAAGAAACCACAACTTTTAACAAAATGGTTCGATAAATGCAACAATTACGCTATCTTGCAAAGGTACTTACACGCAAAGGTCAAAGACAGGACTGAGATAAACGTAGATAAAGTCAATTAGGTAGTAGTTTATCCTAGAGGCTGACTGATGCAACTGGGGCCGTCTCTTCACAGCTAATAAATATAGGACAGGACGAACTGGTTCCACTATCACGACGACGACGATACGACGACGGCGACGAAAAGCCGAGTAGTTAGATAACCTGACTACTAAGCTTGCGGTTACGTATATGAGGGAGACATTGTCTATGAAAAAATAAGAATGTTCTCGAGTTCCCAGAGGTCCCAAAACAGGCGCTTTCCGAGAGATCAGACAAGGTAGATCGATCGTTCGCTTCCGAAGTCAAAGTCAACGTCAAAGTCAAAATATACTTATTCGATTTAGGTTATTACAAGCACTTCACTTCTTAGCATGAAAACTTCCATATCAATCGCAAACTTTGAAATTGTTAGAGCCGTTTCTAAAATCGCCAAAATAAATAAACAACTATACAAGATAAAATAAATAAAATTAAACGGTTCAAGTCACGATTATATAATAAGTCAGGATCGGTTTAAATCAGTAATTTTATTATATTATCTAATAAAACAAAATTAACACGCAGTTCGGACGAGGGCTATGACAGGACTCGCGTTATTCTTTTGTTTCCTTCCCGCGTTTCTAATTTTATTGGTGTTTTAATAAGATTTTTGATAGATAATAACCTAGGCATAGGTACAGTAGGTACTGCTCAACAATTATAACAAAGAAAACGCAAGTGATCCTAAGCTCTACAGTATAGTAAACCGCATTAAAAAATATTCATAAAAAGGTAGATAGGTAAGAACTTAATATAAATATGTATAAGTATACAATGTCCTAGATGAACGTCCTGTACACATTTTAAATCTTACGTAATGCTAAGACAAAAAGGTCATGCAGGTAAATGTTCTAGAGGAGAACCTTATGAATTAATATTATATTAACATCAACAGACAGACATAGGTACTTTTACATTTATAATTATAATATTAGTAAGGATGACAGGGCTGTGTTTGGGTTTTTGTTTTAAGTAAACTCATAAAAGAGTAAATATCCTTATTAAATGACTGACTCATTGACAAACAACGCACAGCACAGAGTATGGTATCATACGTCAAGTATTATTATTATTATTATATTTAGCCTATAACTGTGTCCCACTGCAGACCAAAGGCCTCCCCCCTGGACTTCCACATCTCCCTATCCAGAGCTATATTTGTCCAATCACTCAGTTCCGCGTCCAGTTCATCTCGCCATCTCCGCCTCCGCATGACGGGCACCGAACTCAAGTGTAGAGAAAAAAAAAGTTAGTAGGTAATTTAATAATTATAAATAGTTGGGAAATTGTACGAATTCCTTTCGAACATTTTTTCTGCTATAAATTTGAAATATTAAAATCTCGTCGTCGTCGTCGTCGTGGAGAAGCTGTCAGATTAAGATAATCAAGGATCTGTGTGAGGTAGCGGTCAAGTGAATTACCAGCTACGGCAAGAACTTTATAGGCTAGATAATTAAATCTAGGTTTAACGTAATCTTCTCTAATTAGACTCATATAAATAAAGGGCTAGGAAAGCTTACCTAATTGACGTTGATTTTAGAGCATGATTACGACGCTTAACGCAGAACTAGTTCTGCTTCACGAATGTGTATTATACCTTAAAAAATCAATTAAAATATCAAATAGTGATCTGATGATGCGATCGATTAAATATAAAATACATAAAGTTCAAATCTGAGACCGATTGTCTAACGCACTCGGAATCACGATCATTTTCACTACTTCTTTCTATCACACAGTATAATATGAGGACAGAAAGACATGGTGAATGAGAGTGCGAGCACCAGGGCCAGACAATTTGGCTGGCCGGAAGTCCCCGGTGCCACATTGTCTTACGCATGTCACTGTAATTCATTGAAAAAAATATCATTTCACTGTCACGATTGTGAAAATATAGCTTTTACCATCGTTCATCCAGCATTACCTCTCATATTTCGTTTTCTAGATTTTTTTTACCGTACAACGGCAAAACCTACTAGACACTGGCAAAATTGTCCTCCAATGGACAGATCCATATTTTTCTAAAAAACAAACAACAACAACAACTTTTATCATATCATTCGCTCGCGCTACATAATAAATCAATTCCTCATTTCTCCAAACAAGTATATACATACTTAAAATAAGCGGCGACGTACACCTCATTCATCATATTATTAGGAAAGATAGTAAAAAAAAAAATAATAATCTATTCAACACCCGTGGCCAGTTTGTAAGGTCTGGTGAAGATAGGTAAGGTAGGCGCCTTCCTTCATCACCTCGGAACGAGCCGCACCACGACTCTTGAGCTGTTGCGTCTAGAATGAAACTCAAAACTTTTTGAAATAAAAAAAAACCAGGCTCATCTGCAGGTGATTAAATTTGGGTCTTTCCTCAGTTAGGTTAGGTCGGAATCAGCATCAGCCAAGTCAGGTCTGGCAAGGCAATGAGGAATCGCAGCCTTATGGACACTACCCAATAGCGGCGATATGGGCGACATATTTAAGTAAACATAGGATTTACTTTTACAATAAGTTACTTTTAGATTTCCTTTTTGCTTTTCCCTATTTATTGCTTGGTTTTTAGTGTTGTATAAAACTAGACAATTTATTGTCACTTGGTTTCAGTGTAAAAAAAATTGTTTTATAGCACGGAAGTGATGGTCATGCCCGTTGGCGTGAATAGCAACCGTTTTGTGACACAATGTCATTGACATTAAAATTTTCTTTTATTTTTCGTCATCGTCATCATATCAGCCGTAGGACGTCCATTATTGGACATCGGCCTTCCCTATAGAACTCCAGTTGTAAGCGGCCTACATCCACCGGGAACCCACGGCTTTAACCAGACCTTTCTTTGCACCTTATTTAAAATGTTAGGAAAAACATCATTGTAATAAATTGATAAAGTTCATTAAAATAATTCACATACATACGTATCGATTACGACATAAAACAAGCGAGAGGCGATTTGAAAACGACAATGACTCGAGTAACATGAATAATTTCAAAAAATGAGATGCAGGATTACATTGCATCCATAATTGAATTCGAGTTACAAGTACCCTTCAAATCGGCATAAAAGTGATAATTCTATTTAGCTCTCACGTGGCACAGGCAGATAGAGATCATCATCATGGACAAAGGCCTCTCCTGTAGATAGTATAGATGGAGGCATCCTTATTAATATCTGTCTGTCTATGTATATGTTATCTCTTCATACTTAAACCTCTAAACCAATTAAGATAATATTTGGTACGGTGATAATTTGAAACCCTTAAAAGATATAGTACAGTTTTTACAGAGGGTGCAAAGGATTTTTAGGGATAGCCCGCTCGAGTGAATGTCCTGTTGAGAATTGCAAATCACGTGGCCTAAGATTGTAATTTACCTCATTAAAACAAGCTTCAAACCTCTTTCTGAAACAAAAAGACATTTCAGACCTCAGTTCATTTAGGAGCAAGTTAACAATTCCAGACAGATGTTGAAGGCTCATTCACACTTGTTTTCTTGACATAGTGGTTTACTCTTTACGTTCACCGGTGGCAGATGGAAAATCCTTCGTCATCTCGCATAGCAAGGATGCAGGTGGCTTTTCCTCGTCACAGGGCACGTGCTTCGTGCATCCGTGTCTCGTAATTAACTAATAACTCACGTGGAGGTATGTAATTAAGTTATGCGTAAGGGGCAAAACATATTAAGACTATTATATTTTTGAAAGCTACGCCTCGTATTATTAATTTGTTTGTTCCAAATTTTGCAAGTTAATTTCGACCACATCCAGTGGTCGAATTGTCCTGAAATGTGGTATACAAAGATTTGTATCATTTATGACAAAGATGATAATGCAAGTACAGTCAAGAAAAAATGTACATAAAAATTAAATTAAAATAAATAACAAAGCAAATTTTAACTTGTTTAAAAGTATTATTATATTAGTAAAATACTTACCGGGAGATCTTGAACGAATTTGTTTACTACTTTCTCCAGGATACGATGAAACCAAATTTGAGGAAGACTATAAATGTATAAGTATTATTAAGTATGTATGATATCATGATGCAAGTATATTTTATTTCAATTTGAAATCCAGTAAAATGTGTTTAAATTGTAAATAATTTTAGAATTGGGTTTTATTCTACTTACTTCCTTTCCTCTTAAGATATACCCACACATGTTAATCTAGTCATATTATGCTGTTCATAACATTATCCATTAGGTATACATTATACCTAGCTAATTTAAATTAATCTTTGCGTCACTGAATTCTAAGCTTGCCTTTAAATCATGAAGTCCCCACAAAACTAAGAGAGGGTCAAAGGAAGGAGAGTCGGTAAGCCAGTCGTTTGCCTTCGTGAAATAATAAATACATAATGTCCAATAACGTAGACGAAGTAGGAAAAACCAGCCAAGTGCGAGTTGGACTCGCGCGCCGAGGTTTCCGTACTAATCTAATTAATCTAAGCAAAATTTTACGCAGGTCATTTGAGATGGTTACCTAACCATAGCACTGACACCATAGTACTGACATGAAAAATAAGATTTGCAGACACTTTTCTTACTGGTTACTATACGAGCTACTTTCATACTAAATTTAAAGTTTTTAGGACAACCAGAAGTACCCTATAGGTTTTTCGGTTACGGGTACTTATATTTATTCACAGCTCTAAATAAAACGTAGCTGGCCTGACCTGAATAGATATGTATTAAACCTAATACTTTCACACGTTCCTGGGAAAGAGAATCTTGATGAACAATAAAGTGATAAGGGTTCCGTTTTTTTTATTTTGATGTATGAAAGTCTAAAAAGATTTGTTTTGTTTGTTCGTGTAAAATCGGCAGCAGTATTCATGTTCAAGCGTCAAGGCAGTTTACAGCACCGTAGTTTCGAAGAATCCCGATGCGGCGTGTGTCTCCACTCAGCTGCTATTGTGGCACGATGACGAAGACTGTCTTGAGGTTTGAAGATGAACAATATTACTACTGATTTTACACTAAGAATAGAAACAAGCGAAACTGTTGTTTTGTGAAAACAATCAACACTATGGTCACGTTTCTACACCGTGTTTTTACAAACTTTTATTTACCTTAAAATGTATGTACGTATGAACCTATATGTATGAATATGCAGGTAGTAGTCGGAAATAAAAAAAAATCTACTCGACATCTCAGTGTCTTACATACTTTTACAGATTATTAAAAATAAATATGTCCTTAACTTGCCCAGATATTACGAGTATGTAAGTAAATGTAGCTCAAAATAAATACTTCTAATAAAATAAATGAATGAAAAAAATAATTCCTTATGGTTTTAATTTCCTGTATGCATCCCATTTCCCCGCCATATACCGACCATTCTGTGTCATAAAATCGTAATCATTTTAAACCGCCAACTACTTACTTTATAAACTGCAATTCCTTACATAATGGTCGTACATAACAGTAAACAGACATGCGATGAGATTCATTTCCCGCAGCTAACGCAGACCTTGACCGTGACTGTAGCGCCCCACTCCTGCGCACCTCCCACTCGCGGCTCCTGGTCAAAGAATAAAATAAATTAGGTATATACCTAATTCACCAGAACAGATAACCGTTCGGGGAGAAAAGTCCTCGAGTGGCTATCACAAACTGGAAGACGAAGCGTTGGCAGGCCTCCCACTAGATGAACTGACGACATCCCGAGTTGCTCGCAACTGGTGGCTGCAAGTGGCGAGTTGTCGTTCGTTGTGGCATTCTAAGGGGGGGGCTACGACACCAATATAACTGATATGCAATGGTAATTGTACTGGGTGAACATAAAGGCACACAAAAGAGCATCTCCCGACGATCTGCCACCGATTGTCCCACAAGCTTCGCGTGTTTTGGAGACCCCCAGTTATAACTGCATGGCCCCTCACTTATAGTCACTGGGATCGCTACAGAAAGTCGTCAGCATTGTGAAGAGTCTGCTAGACTTCCTTCAGGAGATGGATTAGCTGGTATATTGCGTACAGCTGATCACGTAAAAAAGGCGCAATAAGTCGCCGAGTCGAGCAGTTAGAGCCCCTTATTACGAGACGACGATAGATCTCTTGCTCAAGAAATTTTGTGTTAATGTTAAATTTCGTATCTTCAGTTCAAGTTGCTGCGCGTGGTTAATCTGTCTGTCTGTCATTCAATCATAATTATTTTACTATTGCAGTCAGTGTGGTATTTGCAGTCTATCCGCATAATCTTTGACTATGTGCAAGCGCAAGCTGTTGCCGTCCACGTCACGTTTGTGTAATGCTGCGCAATCTTATCATTATGATTTCTCGTGCGCTGTTCACTTACTGTGGCGCAAATAATTTCTTACTATTATTATTGGCATCGTCGAAAACGTCGAGGAGTTCGTTTCGTTTGTTGTTTATAACTCAATTTCAGCGGTCTAATTTACGGTTTATTTGTTTATACTTTAAAGGTACACCTTAATCTACACGCACATACTTACGTCACATTAGGTACCATGCTTCCGTTCCCTTAATTTCCTTCAGCGATTAATTATTGAACATAAATTGAACTACGCAGCAAGAGTCCGTTCATTAGACGTTTTATGTTCACAGGCATGTACTAATACATCGACATAACATCAGTACCTACTACCTACTACCGTTTAGGGATGCACTGGAAGTTAGCAGTTAGGGTTCCGATTCTTGATGAAAACCTAATGGCATTTACTGAGATGAAATAAATATATAAGTATTGACGAAAAAGCAATCTTAAAAGTAGTGATCGGCTTAAACAGTTCAAAAGTTCATAAATAGGATTTTCTTTATATTTTCATTTTTATGTCTTTGTTTTCAGTTACTTAACAACGCAAGCTCTTTTTTGTGTCAAACTAAGTCTGGTGACGGGTCTGGCGCTGGCAGATCAACTTTTAGGCATATCTTTTAGACATGCCTGGCCAACTTTTGACATATCATGAAATGGCTCCATTTCACGATATGCCTAAGAATTTCGTGATCTGGCGGATTTTACGATCAACCGCCCACATATAATAATTATGTTGGCCGTACAATTCTTATTTATTTTTTGCGAATATAAATGAAACCTTTCTTATTCGTAAGTAATACAGCTTTCAACAGCTTAAACAAAAATAACACCTGGTCTACTAAATTTACAGAAATATAAGGCAAAATTTATTTATGTTAAATATGTACTCCTCTCTTTCTGAGAGGAGGCCTGTGCCCAGCAGTGGGACGTATATAGGCTGGGATGATGATGATGATGATGTACTCCATATCTAAAATACAAACTGAGACATGGATGCACAGAAAAACCAGAAAAAGAGACCAGCACTGGGAATCGAACCCAGGTCCTCAGCAATCCGTGCTGCGTGATAACCCCTACACCACTGCTGGACAGGAATCTAGACACGATTTTTTCCTATGCATACATATCTCAGGTTGCTTATTTCTGTACTATGCTATGCTATGTAAAAGTAACAAATTTGGAGTTGGAATAAAAAATACAAAAAGACTCCAAAAAACCAATCATAAATAATGTACTTTCGAGAACGGAACTTGACAACAAATAAAAATTCAGAAAGTCAAATCAAAATGTATTGTAATTTTATTTTGGAAAATACTTATATAATCATGGAATAGTTTAATATCAGCGATGACGTCTTTTGTTTACATCAACGAAAAGGCCGTAACTGGATGAGTGAACAACATCTGCACTTGAACTTATTTGACTTAATTTTTTTTATATCTTATTTTACTTACAACTAGTACTCGTAACACACAATATATTAAAAGAAAAAAGCAAGTGGTTCCGAGTAAAACGGTTATAAGTCAAAAAATATATTTTTTAACCGACTTTTTATATGTATGTTCACCGATTACTCAGTCAATTGAGGACCGATTTTCAAAATTCTTTTTTTATTCGAAAGAGTATTCTTCTGAGGTGGTCCCATTGTCACCAAGTCAAGATCTGATGATGGGATTCTAGGAAAATCGAGGGCAAACTTCAAATTGTACAGGCACACCTATAGAGAGTTTGACATTTTATTTATTTATTTAGCATTAACATTCATGGACCTGATGAAGAAGACCGTAGATGGCCAATGGAACTCGTCAAAGTTAAGTAATGCTCGCGCGTCTATAAATGATCATGATTTAATATACTTAGATAAGTGACTAAGAAGAAGCTTTAAGTTAATGATTCTTTCGAACTGATCTGATGCTGAAGCCGGAAGGTAGGCAACGGAACTCTGTTATAAAACAACGTAATCAAGCCGTGTTTGGGCCTAATGGAATCGTTGTGAGATGTACTTTAGCTACAAATCACTAAAAAGTAGGAAATAAAAAAAAAGTAAAACCGACCTAAAAAAATAGAACCGACTAAGGTTTTTGTAGTCGGTTCCATTTTTTGTTATTTTTTTTTTGAAGTCGGTTTTACTTTTTTGTTATTTCTCGTAAAACAATATAAATTTGTGAGTGGTTTTTGGGTATTCTACGAGTTTCAAGTTCTACTGCTGTAGATGTACGAGTATAAAAATGATTAGAAAAAGGCCACGGTGCTTTGATTTTTATGATACTTATATAAATCACTTAAGTCAACGTTTTATAACAAAAAATAATAATCAAATGAGAGCGACCCTTCGAAATTAAATAAATTTCAAACCTTTATTTAATGAACTATCACACAAATATTTAATTACCTACGTCTTTTTTGCGACTTTATAACAGCACTAGTAAAATGTTAATTTCGTTGAATAATTTACTGCAAAATAGTATTTCTTTGGTGTCAACCTGCCAATAATAGTTTCTATCAGTAGCTTAGGTTTGTTATAAGATACTGCATTTATAATTTATTTTAAATTTTACCATTTTATAATAAAAAGCATACAAATAACTTATCATCTATTGTTAGTAAACTTATAGTTAAATGTCACAGTTTAAATTTGTATGTCAGTTGTCATTTGTACAATTCAATAATCTCATGTGAGATTTCATGCATACTATCGTGTTGTTCTTGTACCTAATAAGTGTTTTACACTGAATCAAAACATTAAAAATAAACAAAAACGTTAGTATATTTTACGAGTGACTAAAATTTTCATAAATGAAAAATTCACTTCATCTGATAATTTATCAACTTCTTGTTACTAAGAGAACCCTCTGTAAAGCCGCAATGTGTACTTAACTTTTGTTTTTACCAGTGTAAGCTGCAGCAGACCGGTTCCCATCCTGTTGCCGAT
Organism: Choristoneura fumiferana; assembly: GCF_025370935.1. Lineage (NCBI taxonomy): Eukaryota > Metazoa > Arthropoda > Insecta > Lepidoptera > Tortricidae > Choristoneura > Choristoneura fumiferana. The sequence goes on from NC_133473.1 coordinate 14,183,885, forward strand.
GGCAGGAACTAGTAGCGCAGCATTGTTGATTCGCAGCACAAATTCGCAGTAAGCACATGGAACGCCAACTTGATGCATTGGCCAAAGCAAATTACCGGCTGAAGCTGGGAAACTGATAAATATTTACCTAAACTAAAAAAAGTACTATTGTAAGTGGCTTTGCAAGGTTTTTGATACGGATATAGTCACGTGGGGTAAACGTACGCAATGGTTAAGTGTAGGTACCCCACATGACGCTACAGAACGTTCCTTCCTGACAACTTTTGCACTATGTGTGTTAAATAAAAAATATATAATAATAAAACTATAGCTATGCATAAAATAAAAATAAAATCAGAACATCTACATATTCCTAACTACGAATCTCCAGTGTAATTTGAAATAACTGTTTCTTGAAAGACAGAAAAAACCCCGTGTACAGGTCCAGTGCGGGTTGGGAACTTTACACACAGAGACGCCATTGAATTATCTTTTTAGGCGAGTACAAACCTATTGGTAAATATTTCCGTTTTTTTACCGAAAAGTACTTATTCATACCCACGTATGAAGGTACACTGACTTTACTTGTAGTTGTACTACTACTTTGCAACAGTTAAAAAAAAGTTAAAACAAATTTGTAAAACATACAATACAATACGAATAATATTCTTTTTTGCACACCATAAATCAGTGCAAAAAACTTATAATTTAAACACTTAGATTCAGGGTAGACATATTACACAAAACCGCGAGTAAATGACATCCATCCAATGGCGACAGTCGTTGTGGTTACAAATACAGAAATGTAACGCTCTAATGAAAAAGTAAAGCGAACGGAGGGTCTACAACCTCAACGTCACGACGAACGACACAAAAACGTGCTAAATTTGTCGAAGCAACCAACTAGACGTGACGGACTACTGTGAAATTGTTTATACTGCCCTCGACTCGAAAGCGCGAGAGATAAAAATTGTTTGCCACCACAAAATTAGGATGCAAAGACAAACAATAAAAATGAAATAATCTGAATTTTGAAACAGCACTTATTTGTATTTACCATTAACTAACTTGCGATATGAATTATCACTTATAGGTATAAACCTTTTTATGTAGAGTCAATTGCTACGCTGAAATTAAATTATCTATAAACACAGGAGATATCTAGTGTAGGCAATTTTTAAAATATAATTTTAAGATAAAGCAACTGGAGGTCTGTGGGAGGGGGGGGCTATGTCCAACAGTGGACGTCCTACGGCTGAGATGATGATGATGATGAATTTTAAGATGTAATAAGATAAGTCCTAACTCTGCTCCATGCTCAGTGACCACAGTATCGTCTCCCAACAGGTGGGTCTTAAAATGAACATGGACAAGACTAAAATTATGTCAAACGTCCATGTCTCACCCGTGCTGGTTATCGTTGGAAACGATACACTCGAAGTTATTGATCGCAATATTTACCTTGGAAAGATTGTCCAATTAAGCAGATCCAACATAAACAAAGAGGTCGCCCGAAGAATCCAACTCGGATGGGCAGCGTTCGGGAAACTTCGTGATGTCTTCTTGTCCAATATTCCTAAGTGCCTCAAGGACTGGAGCCTTCGGTCAGTGTGTATTGCCGGTGATGACTTATGGCTCTGAGACGTGGTCCCTAACTGTTGGCCTCTTGGAGAGGCTCAGAGTCACGCTACAAGCTATGGAGAGAGCTATGCTTGAAGTTGGAGAAACCGGAATACGGAAATTCGTCGAAGAACTAAGTAAGGTCACCGACATAGCTGTAAAAATGTGCAAGTTGAAGTGACAATGGGCGGGCCACATCGCTCAAAGAACAGATAACCGTTGGGGCAGTTAAGTTAAGATAAAGTTCTAGAGTGGCGACCGCGAACCGGAACACTAAGCGTTGAAAGGCCTCCCACTAGGTGGACTGATGACATCGTGAGAATTGCGGGAAACCGGTGGATGCAAGTGGCGAGTTGTCGTTCATTGTGGAATTATAAGAGGGAGGCCTTTGTTCAGCAGTGGACGTCTTCTGGCTGATGACGGTGATGATGAGGTCCTAACTGACTGACTTATCAACGTTAAGTCCAAACAAGAAAAGGTGAAATTGTGCGTAAAGCACTCCTAAGCGTAAATAAGAACGGATGTTTCAGAATTCCTCGGAGATATGGAATGTTCCAACAAGGGCGAATTTAAGAGGTATTTGATATAAAATCGAAATAAAAAGAAACTCTTTTCAGCATTAACTTTCGATATATTTATCATTAAAACGCATCTGCCTGCATTATAAGTAAGTTTACTCCGATTACTAACAATCAATTAAAACATCAGTGTAATGTGGGTGGCTACGAAGGAAATCCGTGGAAATGAAGTTAAAGTACGAGTATGTCCTACTAATATCATAAATAACAAAGTTTGTTAAGATTTTGGGATGTTTTTACGATTGTAACTCAATCACGCAATAACAGCTTGACGGGTTTAGATGAAATTCGACACACGGGTAGTATACATATAACTAGGATTAACACATAGGATACTTTTGATACCGAAAAATTGCGGAGTTCCCGCGGAATAACGACAAAAGAATTCTTCCCAAACAAAGTCGTCGGCAACAGCTATTATAAAATATAAAACACGTTGCAACTCTTGTTTAATTTTATACGGTCCGAGTTCAGGTCAATACTCCTGACTAAGTAGGTCAGCGCTGGCGGCCCTGCCGATCCTTGCTCATTGCTGCGCCATGAATTAATAAAATGTCTGCCTGCGCACGTTGAACATGTACTGCGACCAGAACAATAAAAGACAACCGAAAATGTTTATCAACAAAATTAGTGCGGCCATCATTCTCATCAGGTTTTGGGCCTATATATACGGTACAAGCTTCCTCTTAGAATGAGAGAACGTGGGTGGTATTTCCCATGCAGTTCCATTGAGGATTAACAACCACATACGCCATTGAACTGCTTCGTATTTAGCTGTTCTCGCGATGTTTTCCTACACCGAAGAAATCATGGTAAACAAATGTAAATTCCAAAAATCTGTCCAAAAATGAGTCTGGGCATGAACCTCAACCTACCACCAGCATTTGCGTGAGAGGCCACAGTTCAAACCGCTAAACTTCGGCCTTCATTGAATTGCAGAAAGTACAATAAGCCAGTGCATAATTTTCTGCGGGTTCCTCTAATGACTTTGATATATGTTATGTATCTAAGAGTACCTTTCCGTTATACTAACAAGACTAGCTTATTCGCGAGGCTTTGCTTCTTTAAAAAAAAAATAGGCTCTTTTTTCTTTGGAAATCTTAAAATCTAAGGAAATTCTTAATGCAACTCCATGTTTTCCAAATTTCAAATTTCTTGCTACAATTAGTGTTTAGATAGTGCGTTGTTTTTCACACAGTTAATTAGTCATGTTACCTACTCTTTTATAAGTTAGACCGTATACTAACAGCTGGTCTTTGTTTCGTGACTTACTCTTTACTAAGTGCCTATTTAGCTGTTTTATACTGAATTTAGATTTTCATTTGACGTATTTCAATGAACCATTCACGAAAACACTCTATCTACATAATTTTATCAAATATAAACGTGATTCAGTTAATCTGAATAAATCCTGAAGCGGTATAATTTTTTATTGGTTACGTAATCTTTTCAATATAGTTCTTTTCAAAGCGACCGATTTTCCAAAAAAAAAATGAAAAAATGTTGTTGTGTGAAATTTGAGTGCAGAGTTCGAGAGAGAATTCGAGTTTTGGAGCTTATCACAAATTTATCGTAAATAATTTAAATCTCGGCCTACAAGAGACCAAATAGAACAATATTTATCAACGCGGCCACAGAACCTCATTAACAAATTCGTGGTCGCTTTAAAATAACATCTCTGTTATAATGTCCGTCTGCTTAGAATTCGTTTATTGCTATCCCACTGGAACTATGCAATTTTCCGAGATAAACACTGTCTATGTCTTTCCCGAGACTCAGTCTATCTGTATACCGAATTACGTCTAAATCGGTTCAACGGTTTAGACGTGATGAGGTAAGAAACAAACAAACAGACTTACAAACTTTCGGATTTATAATATTAGTGGGATAGTGGGATAGGTAACCATAAAAGCCAGCAAAACAAAGAGTAAAAAAAGGTTGACAACACTAAAACAGAACAACAGGATAAAGCTAGAGAAAGGTAGTTACTTATTCTGTAATTAATTGATTGAACAGAGTGAATGTGGAGGTCAATACTCTGATAGTGGGTCAGAAATGAGCCCCAAAGACCACCACCTTTCTGGTTTGGTTAGTACAATTACTATGCTTGCATAAATTACTATCTTTTGCTTACTTGGTCGTTATAAACAGAGTTAAATTTCAAGCTAAAATACGTGTATTTTATTGTTTTTGCTTTAAAAAAAGAAATTGTCTTTTTTTTGCTTTAGAAAAACTTGAACAATTTTTGTGGTTTTTTGGCTTTTTAACCGACTTCAAAGAATAGGAGGTTACTAGGTTAATAGTTGTTTTTGATTATAAAAGCCTATACGACCCAGCAATACCAACGCACTACTTTTTGCACAGACTATAATGAAGCCATTGTATATTTGTTTCATTAAAAATTTAGTTTTTTTTTTCTAAAGCGAACATTATACTTACATTTGGGCCTACGAAACTTGTATGCAAATCCTGTATTTGTTTAAGTCCAAAGTATTCAACTGATACGAAAAATTTAAATTTAACTAATATATTATTCAGTAAGCTGTGTAGTTTATCTAATAGATTAAATATTCACACCGGAGATTGGAATAACCATACATTATGCGATAATATTCAAAAATACTACCAATAAACAATTTATGGGTTCTTTAGCCTGAATCCATAAGGGGCAAGATGATGAAATGACATTAAAATACATAACAATTTTAAATATGTGGTCAAACTTCGACAGTTGGTAGTTTTTGGCAGATTAAAGTTTTTAAAATTCACTGTTTAATACCTAACAATAATGGCTATTATTTACCTGAAAATAATTTAAAAGAATTTAGTCGCAAAAACAAAATTTTAAAGATTTTAGTATTTAAAAATAGCAATACATAAAACATTGCTTCAAATTAATATTGCTTCATATTCATGAATATGTATATAATATGTCATGTCATGAGGTTGATGCTGGGGTGGGTAGATCATTATTAATATTATGTAGATTAGTATTGTGCAATATATCATACATTAGGATTGGATTTTCTGACAACTTCAGACGCCAAATGTCGATATAAGTAATAACATTTTTGTAACTTTCTTCCTTTTTTTTGTTGAACCTTTTTTTTGTGCGTAAACATAACGTTTGTGTACGATCAAGGCACTCGTCACTCGTTAGTGTGTCAGATGTGTCAGATTAACGTTTCAGGAGCACGCAAGAAGTTTAGTATATTATGTACTATCGAACCAACTGAATCGTGCCCCACTGTGGAACCTTCTCAGAAAAAGTCATAGTTGACGTCATTGCTTGACAAGGGAATTCATTAAGACGCTTATTGAGAACGTTCTACGGTCCGGTGAGTCACAAATCAAATGGTTCGACTGCGTATATAGATGTGAGTGATTCTACCTATTATAAGCACTAATGGACAGGTATAAAGAATATCACCTGAAACTCAAACTCCAACTCAAAGACGCAATAACTAAAGAGCCAACTTCAGAATCATCGTAGAGGACAACAGAAGTCACTCACCCCACGCTACGAACGTTAGAACATTATGAACACTCACATTTTATTCCATTCTAACAACACAGTAACCAAGGATAATTACCCAATTTGTAATTTTAGCGGGTAAGGCCCAACCTGTGTGTAAAATTTTATGATGTTAAACAAAAAGCGGATTTTTGAAAGCGATCATTTTATTTATAGTTCATGGTTGTTAATTTATGTTGTTATGGATTTTTAACGGCTATTCCTGTTATATTTATAAAAAACTATCTAGTATTAAAGAAATAGATTTCAAGTAGGTATTTATATATACATACTTTTAAAGGGAAATAAGATAAGATGAGATAAGATAATTTATTCAATATTTTTAGTATAAAATAACAATAGATACAATATTTTACTAAATAACTGGAAATCTGGAATATCGCGTTATTGTACTATAGTTTTAATTAAAACATTGAAAGTTTAAAATATAAATAATTATACGTCACAGGTGGTCTTATATCAAATGTGTAATACCTAATATCATACTGGATGAGTATTATTATAATTGTAAACTATTACGCGCTTACGACGTGCGTGCTCGCTGTTGACATTATGACAGCATTCTCATTAGTTGTGAAAATATTACTGGCGATACTTTTTCTCTTAAATAAACACCAGAAACCGCCAGAGGAATTGTATTAGTTTGTATATAATATACGAAATTGTATCACATTAACTCAGAATAATTCAGTATATGGTTAGGTTGGTTCATTTAACACCAATTTGAAAGAGTTTTATTTTTACGTATTTGACGCGATATACTTTGACCATTGAATAACGTATGACGACATTTTCTAAACCACAAAAAAAGGTAGAAATTAAAGGGATGTTAAGTGAAACTTGTGTATTTTTAAATTATTTTTTTGTAATGCATTTTACAATATATGCCATCATTATCATCACTCATTTTGATTATTTGTAACTGTTGTTTCGTGAGACCAAATAAAATCGCTATGGCGTACCCATATTATGTCGAACGCAACTAGGAGTACTTGTCCACCTGCAAAGGACGGCACTAACTGGCGGAAATTGTGCGACAGCAAAAAACATCATCAAGCTCAGAACTCATTCCATTTGGACGGTCATTGCGAAAGGATTAATTTGCTAACCCTACGGTGCAGTACGATACAGCATCTTAAATACTTGGGCTAAGGATGATATTCGCTAAGAGAAGGTCAGCAGAAGTAATTTGTTATTTTTGATTAATTCGCGCTACATTTAAACTTGTAATAAATCGCGCAAACGTTGTAATTGTTACAGTTCAGTAAGTAGAGATATTGTTTTCGATTTATCTTCGTAACGTTTATAAATACAAATCTTAAACTCGGAATGATAATAAATATAAATAAACTGCAAATCAAAAATTATAAAAGCGGGTCAAGCGTACTATCAAGTTTTTGGCCAAATCGGTTTTTTTTTTCATCATAGCCATTGTTAATGAACAGATAGTAAAATTCACAAATTTGAAGAGTGACATTGAGGTGGCACACAAGAGAGAATCACAGATACCTACTCTTTATTTAAATGTTCTTTTCTAACCTATGTATGTGTGAATTAAAAACAATTTAATTTATTTATCTTAAATTAATTATATTAATTCTGGATTATCTTTAAAATAGTAACAGTTAGGTCAATAGTGTCATGCAGATATTAACTTCATTCGACTAGTTGAATGATCCCTGAGGACGAATGAAGCAATTAAACGTTGTAGGATAGAGTTGAAATTATTTAATGCATATTAGACCACCTGTAATAAACAAATAAGTCAGAGACCGCAGTGAAGCTTAAACATTTCGCAATCCGTGGTCCGATGACGACTATTTGTCCAGTAATTAAGGCTGAGCACACATTTTATCGGTCTTTCAACTTGACGTAAGTGCTGTACTTCAATATAATTATCGAAGCAGACGTATTATAACAGACTTTAAATTATTGGTGGTAATGATTTGAAATACTGGGCTCTTAAATGTTTATTTCTTATGTCATTGGAGCGTAATAATTACTTAATAAGGTAAATGTTATAACGGTGAAGAAGACGTCAATAGTTGAGTGTAGGCTAATTTTAATTTCTATTTAATACAATATAAGTACAAGAATAAAGAATTCACACTAATATAAAATCTCCCTGTCTTTAAAATTTTACAAGTAAATAAGAATATTAATAAAAATATTCGGATAGTAATCTAAGTCAACTCATAGTCGAGTTTAAAAACAGCTGTTCTCCACTTTGAATAATTATGGAACGCAACTGCGGCAAATGTCCCTTTACCGAGTCTTTGGAAAAAACATCTTGCGTTTGATTTTGTATCTGCATAAGTGATTGATGGTTGCAAACACATTTTGCTTGCGCTACGTTATGAATTGTGGTTATTGTTATGAATATACGCAATGTGTCCACGTCAATTGCGGATTGTTATACGATTACTAATGGTGTTTATGCACCTTGAGATTTTGTGATATATATAATCAAATGTTTCTTGCATATTGATTAACTGAAGAATATTGTGCCATGATTTTTTTTATAAATATGCTAGTACCTGACGTACCAGCATGCCACTAAATAGCCGTGCTTAATAGTTGCACACATGCCAGTAGGTAGCATTTGCTCAATAGTAGCATGCTTTCGTGCTAGTAACTAGTATGTGTAACAGTAGCTTATTATCAGAAAATATCGGACATGTAAGTATTTCTTCTTTTGACAATTTAACAAAAGGTATATTATTTATAATAAAGATGAAGCGTGTCAAATTTTGGGAGTGGGGAGCCTGTGATCTACTCGTGATGTCAATCCTAAGTAAAAAATGTAAGCAGGTGTGAGGTCACATGGAATTTACGGCTAAATAATAATAATAATAAGCCATTTATTTCGGACAGAATCCATAGAGGTTAGTTACAATGAAAATACAAACAAGTGGTGTTAGTAAGTAGGTACGATCAAAAATAATTATAATAATATACACGACTGCCCAGCGCCGTCAACCGATTTATAATGTCTGAAACGATTATGTAATGTCTACAATTTTTCTTTTAACCCCTCGTATGTGGAAACTTAAAAACCTGCATTCTAGTCTCATTTGTTTTAATAAGTAGAAATTATGCTGATTTAAATAAAAAATAAACAAAAATAGCCTTAAATTTAAAACATACGTGTCTGATATTAAAAAAAAGAATCTGACAGACTAATCATAAAATAATATTTTTTTAGGAATCTAGCTTTTTCTAAACCAAGCCATTAGCAAGCTGCTAAAATACTTTGTCATCCTTGAACGTTTTCCCAAAATCCCGTAAACAAAGTTGTATAGAATCACCTTTCCCCACAAACTGACGGGCTCATCTGGCGACCACAATGCCGAAGAAAGCAATTGTGCCCAATCTGCGCAATCTGCGCTGCGGTCGCGTAATGCTCGTCATGTGGATGGCGGCCTTTACGGATTCGCCAAAGGGTTGCGTTTGAGCCGCTTGAAGCTGCCTACTTTGTACCTATTGTCGAAAAGTTTTTTATTTTTTTTACGTTATTACAAAAATAACCCTGAAGTGGAAACGAGACATTGTCGTTAGTAAAGATTTTACTGGCAAACTAGACTTTACCCGCGGCTTCGCACGCGTGATCCATTGATCCGACAATTGAATTAGAATTTTGGGATTTTACTATATTTCCGTGGGAATTCCCAAAAATCAAATCGTGATTTTCATCAATGTTGCGTTAAAACAACTATGCCAAATTTTATGACTCTAAACCCAGCGGTAGATTTCGAGATTTTATCCTGATCCCGTAGGAATATCGGGATAAAAGTACCTTATGTGATGTGTTATTCTAGATGTCCCCAGCTATCTACAAATCAATTTTCATCCAAGTCTATCCAGCCGTTTTAGCGCGAAAGAGTGACAAACATACACATATACACACACACACACACACACACACACACACACACATACATACTCACAAACTTTCACTTTTATTATATTAGTAGGATTAAAAGCGTATTGTAGTAGATAGGTACCTACTACAGATACTACGATACCCATACCCCGTAGTATCATAATAAAAGAGAACAAGTATGCACACTCCGACCCTTTAGGAGACTTAAAATTGACTTAAAATTGTCTATATCGTAATATCTGTGTCTAGAGAAACCAGAGTCTTTGCCGCTCTATTATTATTATTATACTAAATTTAATAATATTATTTATAAATTCGCTGAAGTGGTGATGGCGACTGTGTACATACTACTCATGTTTCCTACACATAATATTATAACTATATTGTTAAAAGGTAGGTTGGTATCTATTATTTGTTATGTGTCCTTGCACGAAACTATCACACTACACTTATATACTAACTATACCTAATACAAAAAATACCTAAGTACGAGTACGCGAACGTAAAAGGTAAAATGGAAAAGTACGGCACCGACGGCAGCGCAGCCTTGACTAAAGAAAACTTAATCCTCCTGAAATTATCAGTGTGTGCGTGCGGCGGGTACCAGCGCTAACCGGCGCGCACACATTTAAGCCGCGCGATGTACTTTTGTTCGTAGTGAACCTTGCTTCTTGCTTTACTGTATTATAATTATAAAATCTAGTTACGTTAAATAATTGAGATGTCAGCCACGTGATGTTGTGATTATCTTGTAGATCTATTTTGTAAAAAATAATGCTAGATTCTTCTTCTTAAATTTTTCGAAAAAATATGATCAAAGTGCTCATTTTTAGGGATAAGATCGAGTAGAAAATTTGGCCAGAAAAATTTGATCTTAGCACTCTAACTAAGAAACAAACATTGCATGTTAATCGCTCCATTTATCAAGATATTAATGAAAGTTTGATAACACATGTACTTATTTATCTGTTTCTACACTTAATTGAGTTTATTGTATTGAGTGTACATTGGTAATAGTAGGAGAAGTACATATAATATTATGAGTATTGAATAAATAGGTTACAAAAGGAACAAACCCTCACTGCGTGGGATCATGGCGGTCTATTCGCACACATTGCATCGCCCAAGCTGTAATAGCAGGAACTTGGTGGTTTTTTTACATAGCATGTGTTTTTCACAGCATTGATGATTCAACAGTTTCGAAAATTTTAAATAAGTTTGTTGTGTGTTTGTTTGTTAAGTGTTTTGGCAAATAAATTTATTCTTTCTTTCTTTCCTGTGTGTAAAACATCTCACTTGATGGGTAATTGAAACATGACACTACTAAGGATGAGGAATTAGGAATCGCTCAACTTAGTATTATGTAAACAAGTGGTATCCCATCTTAGGCTTCTAGGTTGGCAACGCGTCTGCAACACCAGGCCATGTTTATGGGCGGTGGTGATCTCTTACCATCAGGAGACCCACTTGCTCGTTTGCCTTCCAGTCGTATAAAAAAAAGTACCATGCGGCTATGCTTTTTTATGATGACATGGGCGGGATGGGCATGACGGATGATGATTGATAACTATGTCACCAGTATTTATTTATTTACGAGACGAATCTTTAAAACAAGCTTGAAAATTTTGTAAAAATATTTTTAAAACGACTTTATACAAACAGGCATGCGGTTCACCAGATACTCAGTGATCATCGCCGCCATCGGACACCTTTAGCAAGGCTCGGAACCGGTTTATAAAATAGCGGTAAATACCGGTTTATTTTGGTTTAACTCCGAAGTTTAATAAGAACGCGAACGTTTTTAAGAACTTAACTATAACCTAAATAAACCGGTTTATTCGACGAGTGACAGCTGGCCGGCCGGCGCCGGAATAAACCGGTTTTTATTGTTCTAAACTGGTTAATCTGACAAGAACTTTATGGAAATGTTCCTTTAAAAACCGGTTTAAAAATAACGGTTTCGCGAACGAAACCAAAACGAAAAGGTTCGACGCTAAGTACATGATAACGGTTTGGAAATTTGACCTTTAGGACTGTTGCTCTGTTGCCAGCCTGGCAAGGAACAGTCAGCGGCGTCTTTAGCCCATGTAGAGCCCGTGTGCAATTATAACTTAGCGCCATCTATTAAGCGCGCGGTCAAAATGGATTAGGTACAAAGTGCCGCGGCCGGCGCCCCTAACACCGCTGCGCCCGTGTGCAACGCACACCCTGCACTATAGGTAAAGACGCCTCTGGGAACAGTACACTTGCCTTTTAATGGCACCCATGTCGTTGCATGTTAAGAAAGCCCCAGCCGTCAATCCTATACAAATTTTACGCGTACGTGGCATGAAAAATCGCTTATATAACGTCGAACAAATTAAATCATGATCCAGAGTGGAACCTTTTAATAACCGTTTCACTATGATTTCCTTGACAAAAGTATATAGACATTTGTAGCAGAAAGTTTTCCACCCTGGGTCATGATTCAATTTTTTCGACTGTACTGGTGGAGTACCATCCATTGAGGTGGTGTTGAAAGAAACCAGGGGTCTTATTGCCTAAAACATTTGGAATCACAATCGTTTTCACCACTTCTATCTGTCACACGGTATAAGACGAGGGTAGAAAAAGATGGTGAATGCGAAGGCAAACGTCTACACGTTGGCCTCAGATAGTTTATTACGAAGCGCCCCCGCCTCATTCTACTGACCAAGAGAGGGAGGGCTTAGAAAATTACTACAATTCTGCTAATGTAACTGAACTGCCTATTTAAGAGGAAACACCAAAGGCGAGAGAATTGAAAAATAGGTGTTTGTAAAATCTATTGCTGTCGCACAGTGTCCGAACAAAAGCGAGCAGAGCGCGATAGAGACAACTGCGCAGCTTGGACCGAAAATACATAATATGTAATATTATTAAAAAACATAGATGTCAATAGTGGCCATAGATTTTTGGAAAAAAAATATTGCTCTACTGGCATTATCCACGGAGAAAAAAGGGGACTATGTTTGTATAGAAAAACAGCCCTTGGGTTTCCTCTTAATCAAGCTCTGTAAGGAAGGAAGATCATTAATCTATCTGTAGAAATAATAAGTAATGAAAATATCCCACTAATATTATAAATGTGAAAGTTTGTGTGTCTGTTTGTTTATTTGTTACTTCATCACGTCTAAACGGCTGAATCGATTGAGATGAATTCCATATACAGATAGTTTGAGTCCCGGGGAAGTACATAGGATAGTTTTTATCCAGGAAAATTGCACAGTTCCCGCGGGATAGCGATAACCGAATTCTAAGCGGGCGGAGTCGCGGGTAACGGCTAGTGTCTAAATAGAATTGTCTTATACCCAGGAAGAGCCTTTAAAAATACCGGAAGGAGTAGTTTTGCAATCAATTACAAAATAAAGTATATTATGAAAATATGATACGGCATACAGTACCACTACCATGAGTTTACAGTGACCGTATAATTATTTGTATGGAGAATTGAACAGCGCCTCTACAAATAATTTACGCCGTCGCTATCGAGTGCGATCACTGTAAACTCATGGTAGTGGTACAGATTTGAGTGCTTCTGTAAATAATAATAAAAAAAATAAAAAACACCGCAATGTACGTGGTAAGCGTCTCAGGCAGTTGTTAAGTGTTAGCAATACTCGTACAAGCAATCTCATTACAGCGCGTGCCAACCGATACTTGTCTTAAGCAGATGCAAATTTTGGATATGGAACGGGTTTTTAATTCTGAGAATCGTTCTAGTAATTTTATATTCCTTAAATTTATGTAAGTTTTATGAAGAAAAATCTACAGCAATTTTAGTGACGATACTTGACTATTGCTTTGCCATCGGAGCTTTATCCATGTAAGTACCAAATTCAAAATCAATTTGGCCTTAGGAAATGGGTCAAAATGTGTTGCAAAGTTCGATTAATATATTGTTTGTTATTTAGATGAAAAACAAAGAAAATTAAAATTTTGCTGTAATACTAAATCGGTAACAATTTATCAAATAACACAATAGCATTTACCTGAACAGTAAACAGAAAAGTCTGGCTGAATGACTCATTATGCTGTTGCTTCGCGATTTCGCACATACCTACTTACTACGTACTTAATATACTTGTTTTTTCGTGTGTTTTGTGTAGTTTACGAAGTGCGAATAAATATTTCTATTTCTATTTTCATTAATGCCCAGAATAAACTCTTCGGATTTTACGACGGATAAGTATTAAAGTTAATTTTAGAATAATGCAATGTAAGGCCAATGGAAAACACAACAACGATGACTGAGACCTTCTGAAAACAGCCCTAACATCCCACCGAAGTCAAAGTAACTCGAGACTTCGATACAGTAGCTACTAACAGCAACGTAAACACTGCAATTGACGAACCGTCATAATATTTTGTTTGTCATAACCAGTTATATTTATGATTATCTCTGGAAGCTCGGAAAGCCTTACGATGTTAACGCGTTGATGTCTTTCTCATAAACGACGCACGCGCAGATAAAAGCTTCGGTTGCACGTGAAAAACAATTTTAATTTCATAAAAGCTTTTTATTTAACAGTCAAGTAAGAAATGTGGTATAACAAACAGTAATCGTAATGTACGTAGCCTGTTACTGTCACCATTACATTTTTATACTTGCTCAGTGTTCTTACTGAGTTATTTTAAATACGAGGCGCTTGTGGTGAAATTTTTCCAGTTACTATTTTCATAATTTGTTTGTTTTTTTGTAAATCAAAGTGATATAAAGTGCGTTTCATTATGTAATTACCTTTGAATTCTGTACTGTTTACTGTTATGGTATTCAAGTCAGATATTTCTAACAACTATTGTTTTAGGACAACATTCAAAAGTACCTAAACAAGAATACGGGGCTGTTTCACCATCCATTAATTAGTGTTAACTGGCGGTTAAATATGATGCCGTCTCCGTCTATTCGAACAAAACGAATAGAGACGGCATCACAATTAACCGTCAGTTAACACTAACCAATGGATGGTGAAACAGCCTCTAAGTGTTTAAAAAAACTTAAAAATTACTCTAGATAAGATACAATAACGAGAAAAAATAATGAAGCACTGGTCATGCGACTGTATGAAAAGAAATCTTTTATTTTTGCTTATACTGATAAGTGTAGCTTTTTAGCTTAAAAATTCTTAAAATCTCCTACACAGGTCTATCATATTATTTTTACAATAGATACAGGTCTTTATCAGTAAACAAAGGCCAATGAAGCTACAGTTCAATATCTGTTTCCTGTAGGCCACAATACAAGATTGACCTGATTACACCGAGGGTGCGCAGGAGCAGGTACGGGCAATCCTTTCGTGGGAACCGCGGCAGATGCGCCTAGACGGAGTAAGGCTTTTTTGCCTGTAGGTTAACCATTATGATGGAGAAAACTATTTTGGGGAGACCATTCTTTGTAAAATGTACTTTCCAGACTAACTTCGGTAAATTCCCTCCTTAAATAATAGATATCAATCAATAGCCTGAATAATCAGGCATTGCGTTGCGGAGATTCATAATAATGAACTAAACTAGCTCGCTAACAGTCTTATTATCTTATTATATTACTATTATTATTATAATATATTTTTGAAACTTTGGCCGTGTCGATATCTTTGCACTTGACTGTACAGCCTACCCTTTTCTTGCAAATCAAACAATACATACTATGACACACAAGCTTAACTGTTACAAACACCACGAGAAACATTGACGAGTTTCGAACTACACACTAGTTCATTATCAAAGTTTGTTTTGCCATCCCGCGAGCAAAGATCCGTTGCTAAATAAAACGAATGCTATACTAAATTCCCTTCTTAGTCTATGACTAGTTCTTAGTCTCAAGGAAAGTTTTTCAAATTCAAGTTCCCCTATTTTCAATATATATTAGAATATTCACGTATATGGATTCCTTTTTTGGGGCAGTCGAGTAGAAAACAGCTCATTTTAATAATCTAATACTGCATTTTATGTAGTAAAAGTTTACTGACGCGAAATGTACCTACTGAAAACTAAAAAAAAAATTGAATGGCCTAAACGTTGTCAGGTTCTTTGCCTTTGATTCAAATACACACTGTACAATCGAGGAAACTGAATCATGTACCAGGGTGGAACCTTTTCATAACCAATTTCGCTATGATTTCTTTGGCAGACGTATGGGACGTCAACATGACATTAATAGCACAAGGGTTCCACACTCTGGTACGTGATTCAGTTTCCTTGACTGTACTTATATTATCCTTGTAGAGGTGAGACGTATTTACTGGAATAGGTTTTGGCTTGGACGCTTGAGTACGCGTTCCCGCCCGCGATTCTTTTAGCGTACGAGTATTTAGGAGTATACGGCGGCTGACAACATTCCGACAACTTGAAAACAATCATGATGCGTGCGCTCACTGCGCTCGCGCTTGTAACTATTCGCAAAACGTCCGGGAACTTCGGGTCTTCGGGATCGCCCGACTCGCGATTTATCATTTGTTCAAATAACACTTTTAACATGAACACAAAAAAGTCTAGTTTCCTTTGATAATATTTCGGTAGTTCGATATTCGTAAAACTACTAAAACTAGTACGGTGTATACGCAATCACGGGAGCGCATTTACGAGAATCATTTTGTTTACGCATTGAGTCAATTGAGTTAAGTACTCGTAGATACTCGTGGACCTAGTCTTTGGATCTAGTCTTTTTGTGGACGCGTACTCGCAAGACTCAGTCCGCGTTTTGCCTAGTGCGTCTCACCTCTGTATCCTTGTCAATTAAGCAGCATTGTCACCCCACCAAGTGCACCGGCAATGAGACAGGAAACACCAAATTTGATAGTTTCTTAAAAATGGAGTTTCTATCACAAATTGTTTATTTAGCGTTTTTTCGCAAGGGTTGCACTTCCGGTGGCGTGAGATTCGCACGTTTTGCGGATTCGCAGAACAAGCAATTAGATTCAACGCTTCTCCGCAGAATGTAATGATTTCGATACTTTTATTATTGGACCATTCGAAAGGTATTCGTAGAGCCAGAAGTGAGATTGGTGCAACTATGTAGATCTATCCTTTAACCAAATGGATGTGGTAGGGGACAGTATTTTTACAATCGCCAATTACGAAGCGACCTGGGAGATTAACACGTTGTGGATGTCGGCGGCTGATCGTAAAATCCGCCAGATCACGAAATTCCTAGGCATATCGTGAAATGGCAATGAAATTCTTCTGGTCTTTCCAAAATTGCTGCTAGTATAAAAAGTGACATATAAAAAAGCCCTCTGCCACTTACTTACAGAATGAATTATGTCGATTTTGATTTTACCAAATTGTTTTTTTTTTCTTTTTTTTGTGACGCCTGTCACAATTGTTTTTTATTTTTATTTCTTTGTTGCTATTAGTCCCTCTAACACCGTGTTTTATCTGAAACCAATTTTTTCCCATTAGGCACCAGAATCGTTAATAATAATTCGGCTGCAACAATCGCATCACTGACTCGAATACACTTTTAAGTTGCCGAATTTAACAAGTGCATTTGAAATAATGTTAAGTATCATTTACATTCCAAACTAACGGCTGAAACCATGAATCGCAAGCCTTTTAGTGAACACGTAAATACATTCTTATCTTATCGATCCACAGTGAAAGAAAGCGGGTGCTTTGATGTTAACTCTTTCGGGTACTAAAATATTTACAATAGCTTTAAGATTTTAATTGTCCGATACGGTAAATACGAACAAATAGTTTACAGTTAGTTAAAAGGGTAAGGTAGATATGGATTGGTGCAAGATGTCATAATTTAAATATGGAATATATTAACGGTGTAACAGATTTCTAAGTTCGAGGTAGTAAAGCGGATAACAATTTTATTTATTTAAATAAATAGATTAGAATCTAAATATATTAGATAAACCAAGACTTTCAAAACAATCAAACAATGAACATACTTATCTTTATAAGAACGCAAAAAGACGAATATCGTTATAATGTCTAAGGACGTTAAACAAGGTCTCTGATTGATTTTATGCAACGTGGAAAAGGGTAAATCTATACTACGAACATACTCGTATATCGTTAGCACCTAATAACATGCAATCATGTAGTTACCATTGTCTTTAAATTAGTTGTAATCATCCCCCTGTTAAATCACACGATCGATTCATTGACTCAAGGACTTCCGGTGAAATCTGGTCAAAAAAACTAATTCAAACAAATACATGACCAGGATAAAGGCAGATGGCGCCTCTTCGAAGGAGCGGAAATCGAAAGGGATTTTTTTCTAAACTTTTTGCATTTATTCAATGGAACAAAAAACCTGTGGGAACATGATTTTTTTGATTAAAAAATAGTGAAAGCCGGTATCCGTTTTAGTTATCCCAAGTTGGTTTACTTATTCATAAGGCAAAGATGACTTTTCTGTAGTTATGAATGACGGTGCAAACAATATGAAAAAGTTAATAAATATGACGTTATGGTGTGTTGATCCGTAACCAAATCAAAGGTACAAGTTAAACTACAGGCTTTGACATACTTAGAGCAAAACTAGCTGATTAGATTTTGTATTTATTGTCCGTGTGGTGATCTTTTTAGATTTACTGCTACGCACAGTTATGCAAATTTCACGAAATGTAAGCTTATTTTCTAAAAGTCCTTAAACACCTGATTCCACTGATCTCTTACCTGCAACTTGAGATGACCAATAAATTCAAATTACAGATGCTTACAATATGAATTTTTGACGTTGATTGCGACAGAATATAAATCGAGAAGATTATGCGTTCGTGTTAAAACATGGCTGGCGGTCCCGCGTTATTAGTGGTAGCGATCGAGATTAAAATCTTTACAACCTAATGGTCCCTGCATAGCCAATAATATATCCCAATGCTCGAGAGCACATTTTTTAACATGAGATGTCTCTTTTGAAAGTAGTATTTTCCCATTATACTTAAACTAGTTCTATGTTTGCTGGAACTAATTTTTTTTAATCGAATCACCTAAGATACCTATATAATTTTATAGATAACCTACTTTAAAGTCAAGACAAACGGCAAGCTGTGACGGTGGGTAAATATTATTCCCACGCGTTCATTTTCTGCATTTTGTGAAGTAATTTTCAACATGAAACGATAATTGTATCATATTTTATCACGACATTTTTAACGTTTTATCAAAACTGTCGCATTTTTAAACTGCAAAAAGCAACGGGAATTATAACTCCCGTATAAACTTTTATTAGTATAAAGTTAAAACATAGCAACTTATTAAAATAAAGTAAAAATTATTAAATAAAATTAAAACTCAGCGGCACATAGACGTTTTGCTTTGTTTTGCTAAATCATGTCAAAAAGCTGTTATTGGCTTACATTACAGCATATGCAGTACTTAAGACATTGAATGTCTCTCTTAAAAGTAATATGCCAAATTAAGTATTACGTTTTAAAAATAAATACAGTTTCCACATCAAAGACCTACAATTCTTTGCCCGCATGGGAATCGTACAGCCTTCCGCAGTGACGTAAGATCCGGCATTGAATTTTTCTCACAAAATTATCGCCTTTTTGATTAATGCCCTCCGTCTGATTTGGGAACACATGTAAATTAATTGTAGGTCAGTCCTATTTTTTTGTACAATGGTATTATTGTGCATTTATAATGTACTCGTACTCATTTATTTGTATACCCATTATATTAAGTTACAACTATTAATTTCCATTTCTAAATCAGGAGCATCTTACGTTTTCTTAATTTTTGAGTAACTAAAAAATTGATAATAATAGCAAAAACCACTTTGATACCTGACAAACACCTTCAATACAACATTCGTTTAAAAAATCAATTGCATTTACAAGCACTCGTATTCAAGCTGCTTCAACATTGTCTCACATTAATATCCTTCTTTACTCCCTTGCTTTACAAGCCTAGAAAATTGCAAGTCACTTTTATACTTCTTACATCTAGTACGTGTAGGAAACCTGACTCCACTACTTTTGTGTTTACTACATTTCTCTGCCCATTGAACAGTTGTGAGGCTGACCACATATTTGTTGATTGGCACCACACGCAATGTATTAGAAAATTAGTCAACGCGTCGCCGGTCGCGTATATTCTTGGCCGGGCCGTTAGGGTGTATATACACACACGGATAGCAGACGATCGTGGGAGTTTGCCGCAGGTGTGCACAACACGCTTCCTACCGCAGACGAAGGCTGGTGTTAGTATTATTGACAAGAACGTGCTAAAACTCCGTGTGATTTTACAGCATGCTATTATCGAAATCACGATTGAATTCGATGTATACAATCTCGGATGTTGTAAAGCTATACAGCAAAGTTTTCCGTAATTGGAATTTTTTTATTAAGGTTTCGTAAAATTGTTGTTTGTCTGTTCTTTTATCTCTCTGCCCGTTCGTATATTAAGCTGAAATTAATGTCAAATACTCAGTTTTGCACCCCTTGAAGCTGTGAAAAAATCAAACTTTTAAATCAACCAAGAGCGTGTCGGACACGCCCAAAATAGGGTTCCGTAGCCATTACGAAAAAATTAAATAATATTTTTCTAAGGATTTTATATTTTGTGCGGAATATTCCAAGTTTAGGTATATTTTATACCTTAGGCTGATATTTACTCTTAAACTACTAATAGTTCTCAAGAAAACTTAACCGTTATAGTTTTCCTTGTAAGTTTGATGTATTTTCTACCATCCTGAATTTTTTCAAATTTTTCAACCCACCTGTTTAAATTTTAGAGGGGGGGACGCCCTATTTTAATAAAAATTTGCACTTTAAAGTTGAATATTTTGCAAACAAATCACAAATCACAATCGTAAAATTGTCTTAGCAACCCCCTAATGGTTTTAAAAGACCTATCCAACGATACCCCACACTACAAGATTGAATGAGAAAAAAAATCACCCCCACTTTACGTCTATGGGAGGTACTCTAAAAAAATTATCTTTGAATTTTTTTATTGTAACATTTTGTCGGCATAGTTTACATATATATTCGTGCAAAATTACAGCTTTCTAGCATTGATAGTCCCTGAGCAAAGCCAGACAAGGATGGACAGACAGACAGACAGACATGGCGAAACTAAAAGGGTTTCGTTTTTGCCATTTTGGCTACGGAATTACCGTCCGAGAATTCTATTCGGGATATGAAGGTAACTCTTATACTTAGCAAAATCGATAGTAAAAGTCTGAAATTTTATTTTTTTTATGTCTGTCTATGTTAGTAATTAGATGGTAAATTTAGTACTTATCTGAACTTGACATAGGTATATAAGTAAAAATAATTTGCACAAGAAAGTAAGACTCTCGTAAGACTTCAATAGATACTAAATTGTAAGTAAATTATTATCTAAGAACATCAGAACCTAAATACAATAATTGGAGTGTTAGGTGAACACGGTCGTGCAAAAAACAAAATCATAAATACTTACGTCAGATTTTGCAACACCACTTTAGATTATAGCTACATCGTTAGTATTTTTTACTGAAAACTAACTGACGATTCAATAATAATAAAAGGTTTATGCTGCGGATATGTGCTAAGTCATTTTCTTTGATAAGGATTTAAAAAACGCTATATTTTTCATACATTTTTATTGCAGCTCCCACTTTACTATACGCATTACCATTACTTAAATTTCCCAAATCGAATAGGTATTTTATTGTCGAGTGAGTTCTAAAGACTCAACAATGCAATTAAAATTCGCCTTACAACTTTATAACAAACATAAAAATTTACGATTTCGCCGCTTAATCTGATTCTCAGTACTAAAAAAGGTACTAAAGCCAACAACAATAATGATGCCACAAAAAATACTAAATGCTGACGAATTTATTGCCAGCGTGAATTGTATTTATTCAAAGTAAATTCAAACTGAGAATATGCAAATGTAAAAAAGCTAGCCGTTAGCCTAGTTTCTGCGGATGTACATAAATAAAAAAATGAGACCAAATCTTCTTTACACACCATAAACAAAAACATGCAATTTTTCAAACATATTCTTTCGTAAAAAAACTTCGGTGACAATTACTAACACAGTAAAAACTTAGCTACATTATGTATTTAAGTTGCAGCCGTATAGTAACGCGCTTACATACTCCCGGGAATAGTTTTTATTTGAATGGAAGAGAAGAAACGACGTTACCAGTATTCTCTACATCTTAATCCGGACGTCAAAAAGCAAATGAAATAGAAATCAGCGAACCCCACACCTGTTGAATCAAGTTTTTCAATAAGCCCTTTTTTCGTCCCGATAGCAAGGTGCAAAACTTTGAGATCCCGAACACCTTATTAGTATACTACCCCCGGCAATTCTTTCAACGGAACCCAAAAACAAAACAAATCACTATCAGATAATCGCATTCAAAATTATGGTCTTCGTAACCCATTCCTGACCTACCATCAGCTGCCTTTCCTCGACCCATATGCTACAAATATAGGTCAATTAGAAGTTACAACGTTGATCGAATACTCGCTTTAGAACGGAACACATTGGAACGTTTTTGGCTTGAATACTATTTAAACATGCCTAAAATACTTAGAATTAAATTGGACAGTGGTAATGAATCTTCTAAAACATGGCATCTGATTAGTATTATTTTATGGTAGAAAATTGGTGACAGCAGCAGGTGTTTGCAAGTAGTAATTTGTTAAAAGGAATCGGAATGGACATTGAGTTATTATTTTTAATCATAAAAAATATATAAGTATCTGTTTCTCGTGACTGCGCCCTTTTTTCGCTACTGTTCTCTTTAAATTATTTTATTTGTGTCTTAATAGTGATTCTCAAGGTGTTTATGTCGGCGCCCGATCATAAAATCCGCCAAATCATGAAATTCCTAAGCATTTCGTGAAATGGCACCATTTCATGAATTGGCTAAGGGACATCCGCAATATCGTTCAAAACTCACCGTTTAACGATATGCCTAGTGACGTTTAGGCAGATCATAAAATTCCTAGGCATATCATGAAACGCCGCCATATAAAAATATGAATAGTCTGTTTACCTACACAATTAGAAGCCTTTACTTGTCGTTTCGTCGGTGTAAAGCCTTCAGTTTGGTAGTCCAATTAAAAATCTGGAATTTCACATAATTCTCAAGGAAATTCATTCATCTCATCACACATACCTCTGGTGTCTACTGGGATTCGAACCCAAGGCCTGTGTAGTCAAGTTCACAAACCACTAGCTATCCGGTCGAAAGATCTTAATTTATACAAAATTTTGTGTATACACCTATGTTAATTATTCAAGGGGCGGTACACGGTACTGAAGTAATTTTCGCATGACAATGAAGAATAAACACGTACATACGTACAAAGTCGGGCGTAATTAACAATTTAAGTGAATGCTAGCTACCCACGAGCGATGTAGTTAAAGACGGCTACAATGCCGGTTCCCACATCATAACAGTCGTAATAGCAGATTCTTCCAGATGATATTGGCCGTGATATCATTAGGGCAAGTGCAACTTTAATGTCTGTATACAAGGTTCCGCTGATATATTGTTTTCTAGCGAACCACGTACAGTTAGTTGTAAGCTTTCGTGATTTTTACTAATGAAATTCAACCCGGGATTCAATCACGATAAAAAAACATTTCGACAATTCAAGCTGCCAAATATCGTTGTGACGAAGTCATTATCACTACGTCCACTAACGCGATGGTTGGATGGACGGATAAGTCCAGACTACCTACATGTATCTACCATCGTACCAAGTTTCAAGTCGATACCATAAACCGATACCATAAACCGTTTACCACGAGCTTTTCGGTGAAGGAAAACATCGTGAGGAAACCTGCACAAACCTGCGAAGCAATTCAATGGTGCGTGTGAAGTTTCCAATCCACACTGGGCCCGCGTGGGAACTATGGCCCAAGCCCTCTTGTTCTGAGAGGAGGCCTGTGCCCAGCAGTAGGACGTATAAAGGCTGGGATGATGACCATAAACCGTTGAAAAACTCCCTCCTGCGGAGACGATCAGCTCAATCAGATATCAGGAAGTGGCCCAAAAATTTTTAAAAACCACATTTTATGTATAAACAAACAAACTTACATAATTATATATATAATAAATGTTAAACCAAATGTTACAATGATAAATAAAAGATTGTAACTATAAGCTTTAATTTTTCCAAGCTTTTATTAAAATTGCTATGTTAGCATAAAATATTGGAAGTCAAATTCAACCCATTTCCTGTGATCGGATTGAGTAGATTCGGTAAGTATGAGTATATATGTGTAAAATGCATAAAAATTTGAGCAAAGTCTACAAAAAATAATTACGAAACAAGCTGAAATTAAAACTTAAATGAATTACAATATATATTTTTTTAAATATTTGAAATTAAAAAATAGCATTAATACCTACGTTTGGAACGATTTCAGGCTAAGATAAACGGAAACTGCAAAGTAGAAAGTAGCTAGGCTGGAAAGAGTACCATTAGCAAAAAAATGTATTAAAAATGAAATGGCGTCTGAGGAGAAAATGGTTCCTCTTGTCTGCATATCCCTGACACATTTTTCTTATCACTGCTTCCAACGGATGAGACTCGAGGCCCTCGAAGGCCCGAGAGCGAATCTAACGCCGATGTGAACCGTTTAGAATGCACATTAGCGCTGTTTTTATCTCCATATTCGGTGTCGTGCGATAGTCTGTGTCTGCGATTACCGAGTACTTGCAAGAGCCAGTTTTTACGATTTTCAAAAAATGCAGCGCGGCCCTCAGTAAACAGGTGAGTTGGAAGAACTTCCATTAATTTGTGTCTATTCTTGTACTTATATTTGTTATGCTAAAATGTCCAACGTTCTAAATTTAGGACACAAGTCTTAGCGAAGGCAAACTTTTCTTGATTGATCATCATCATCATCAGCCCAAAGACGTCCACTGCTGGACAAAGGCCTCCCCTTAGAACGCCACAATGAATGGCAACTCGCCACTTGCAACTTGCTTCTTGATTGATATTTCGATTCAAATTCCGATAAACTAAATTTAACGTGGGTTTTCGAGATTAAAAAGAAAAACAAATAAAAGATTTTTATGTTCGTTAGGACTAATTAATCTACATTAAGTAATTACATCATATTTCAATCATTCTCAATTATTGCGGTATCCTGCAGCTTATATAAACTAAAACAATTTTTCGTTTCAGCCTAAAGTTCAAGTAGCTTCAAAACGAAAACACCTCTTAACTTTGGAATCTACAGCTCCTCGAACATTAGGGTTGTTGTCAGCTTGTATAATAGTTACAGTATCCGCATAACACTGCGCAGGCGACAACGTAACCGCGCGGTAATGGCGGCGCGCAATCTTCCGTGATAGTGAACTTGTGTTTTTTCCGTTACCGTTATAGCCTGAGCTACATTCCGCGGTTGCCGCGGCCGCCGGTAGACGGAGCCACCGCAACCGTGTGATCACTAGTGTAATACAATTTTATATTTATTGCTAACGTTCTAGATAAAGGCCACTTCCTGTTGCTACTAACTTGTTGGTGGGAATATGAAGGCTTTGGCAGTTTTTTGGTAGCGATTTAGAACGGGCTCCACGGAACATAAAAAACGTAATCTGACCTTACTACGAGTATTGCGAGTTTTGTGAATTTTAACAGCATACAAAAATATAATAAGCTCTTTCTTGATCATTATAAGGTCAAAGTATTTTAGGACGCAAATCAGCAAAATACGTAGCAATTAAAGAGTTAAAAGTCACTACACACACATTGGCAGTAAAGTCGCGAGCTGATTATTATGAGCTCTTTATTTGTTTATCTATCTGTTTCTGATCGTTCTCTGTAGATAATACTTCCGATATTTTTGAAAATACAATTGAGCATTACTTCCTAATTTTTTCTGCAAAATCAGCAGATTCAAGATCCGTGACCGAGACCTAATGAAAAACATTTAACATTACACACATTTTCATTGGTAAATTGAAAAACCAATTTTAATATTAACAGTTACCTAGAAGGTAAACCTCAGTGGTCTCGTTTAAACATTAAATAAAGTCAATATATTTAAGAAAACATCAAAATGAGGGCACAAAGAGTGCAAGCTCAAGTATGCTAAGTGGAGCATACACAGACGCAAAGTCTCAAGTAACGAATCGATAGCTACAAGTAGAGCATGAAGTATGCCTCCAAACCTCGTCTCAAACTTAAGAAGTCTTAAAATTTTTGAAAACGCACGTAAGAAATAAAGTTTAAGGTTTCATAATTCCATCTGGCACAGCTCTTAAAGTAATACAAAGAATCACGACGGAAATAACTACCTCTCTAAGAATTCTAAGCTTTAAAGGCTGCTCGCGCGCAGGTTCAATGACCTGCCATTGCCAATGTCAGCCATCTTGAGTTCCGCAGTCGCTTACGTTCTTCACGTAAGAGGCTGTAACCCGTTGTTTGTGTGAGTAGGTAATGCTTGTTTTTCTATGCCAATGCGCGTGTGTGAGTTATTAGAAGTGAATGTGTACCTGTATCTGTGTTAGTACTCGTACCAACATACTTGTGGGTTTGTTTAAGGTGCAACTAGATGGCGGTGGGAACAAAATTGTTGTGGTAAAGGCAGTAGGCATTGCAATGTATATTACTATAGTTATTTATGATACAAGTGCGGAAAGTAGGCAATTCCCAACGAGTGGCGGAGAACTTGAAACACGAGCGAAGCGAGTGTTTTGAGCCGGCACGAGTTGGGAATTTTCTACTTTCGACACGTATATCATACAACGTTTTACAATGCATTAAGCGAGGAAAAAAATCGAGGCAGTGACTACATCATTTATTTTCAATATCTTTTTACTACAGTAGCAGGCAGTATATATAGGTACATATACCGACATGCACGCTAAACCAAATTCGTTAACGTATACACTTTATTAAACCAACTTTCATAACAATCATTGACTCAGAAGATTAGAATAGCTACAGCTACTAATGATAGGTAAAGGAGACTGTTTTAGTATCGTGATTTTTTATGATTAATTATTAGCCCTTGTTGCTTGACATTTTCCACACTTATATTGGCTAGTCCTTATCTCCTGCACGCTCCTATAATGCTCAATATCAGTGCAACCCGTGAATAAATCCGAGTAATAGTTAACTATCATCAAGTATATTTTTTATATTATGTATCTAATCTACCTTAACAAAAAGTTGCCGTAAATCTGAGATTGTTTAGCTTTGGAACTGTAAATAACTCAAAATTGGTTCACTAATTCTAATAGATAAAAGCAAATAAATAAGAATAAGACGTACCGGTAGATGTTATAATATCCATGCGTGTAGAAGTAAATTATTCTAACAATTTACGATGTTTATTAACTTAAGTATGTATAGTTCACGTATTTCAGCATTGAGTTTGTCACTGGCAATATGTGCTTCGTGGAGGACGTAAGGCGGCGTAAAGTCAGATATAAATTCATCATTTGAACTTTTCATTTTAATTTACTTATCAATTATCAAAAATTAATTCACCGGACTGAACTCATGAACATTACTTTGGCGGGGTTTCATGACAGGCGCGAACGGGTAACCATGATTGGTTCGTGCGACGTCGTGCGCGCGCACTGGAAGCTCATTGGTTAACTTTCGAGTGCGCGCGCTTGACGTCGCACGGTCCGAATTGGACTCTATAATTTATTTCCTTTTTTTTTCATAAATTTAGACGGAATTATAATACGAGTTTACGTGAAAAAAAAAATTAATGTTCTCTTTTCTGTCCCGTTTAATCTGTATTATCTTATCAGTAAATATTCAGTTGGTTGCATCAAACGTTTTCTTATTTGTTCAAAGCCTAACTATAACGACTCTTTAGACTTATTTGTTAAATAATAGTTTGGACATAATTTGGCAATTTAAAAAGTCACTTTACCGCACAAGTGCGGTAAGTTAAATCCATACAACTTTACTGCACACTTGTGGATGCGTGCAGGAATCACTAATTTTCTATGGATATGTTGACCCACGTCAAGAGGCACTTTCCGAGCACGTGCATTGTAAAAACATTAACGAAAGACTTTCTTAATAGATGTTAGTTGAAGTAGTACAATACTTTCAAAATTAAATCGGTCTACGTGACAAATGGCTCTACGTGAAATACTCTGTTTTTAATAAATAAATCAATCGATATATTTTTTAGATGAAGACTTTGCAAGTGACCAAGGTGCTTGAATCATGCTTTACTATAGTACCTACCAACATATTTTAGGTCGAAATTGCTGTCATTATTATGAAACTATAATTTTCTACGGTTCATGGACACGTCAACATAATAATGACAGAAGTTTTCTTTGAACGTTTCTTACCTTTTTATAATGAATTTGTTTAGTTTAGCTAAATGTAAAAGTTTGTTAAGGACGAGTAAATACTTCAGTATTTTTTATAAGTATAACTATATTGTTAGTTTTTCTGTTATACTTACTAAAAATATGCAAATAAAACATGCTCGTCTTATAAGTTAGACTAGAAAAAAAACCGGCCAAGAGCGTGTCGGACACGCCCGAAATAGGGTTCCGTAGACATTACGAAAAATTAAGTAATAATTTTCTAAGGATTTGGTATTTTGTACGGAATATTCCAAGTTTAGGTAAATTTTACACCTTAGGCTGCTATTTACTCTTAAACTACTAATCATTCCCAAGAAAACTTAAACGTTATAGTTTAACGCGGACGGACAGACAGAGAGACATTATGGCGAAACTATAAGGGTTCCGTTTTTGCCATTTTGGCTTTAGATTCCTATCCTGTGGGATCTTCGAAATAGCCCTTATAGTGTACTGCTATAACCCTCAAGAACTATATGTCTACCAATAAATCTCTAACTGGATACGAATACGAATTGTGAGTCAGCCAGCCAAGAATAGATTTTTCATGTAAATACAAGGGCGCTTTATTGAGTTTTGGGATACTTTCAATAACCTCGTATTCCCAATAATTACCGTATTATAAGAAATTAAACATTATGCACCTACTGAAATTAAACATTATCATTTTATCCTTCATTCGCTCCGTAACAGGCTTTACAACAAAGAAATTATATAGAGCACGTACCAACTTCCCAGCTGGATTGGCAATTCCGCACCTGTCATTACATTTTTATATAATAACACCTTGAGATCGGGATAATGCGTTAATATACACGGCGAGTGGTCTCGACAATTTTTTTCTGGAGATAACTTTTGTAAGTAACAAGTGTAGGTGACTTATGTACATTATTACGTAGTAATTACATAGTAATTATTAACCCAAGCTTATCGCCACTATTCTGCCGGAATATTTTAGGAGGTTATTGGGTTAGTTTGACTACACACCCTTGTAAAGATTTTTCATTGAAAAGTGTATTAACACCTTTGGCATCAAAACACTTTGAACATCGATCAATGTATGGAAATATTTGCTACACACAATTAAAAAAACCCGAAAAATATTAACAGAGTTGATCAATGATCATTTGATCAGTCAAACAAATCCTACTACTTAATGATTCCGAAAGAACTTATTGACTTATTATGTCAAAAAGAATTTAAGGAATCAAATCAGTAGTTCCAGAAATCCCTTATATACAAACGAATAAAGTTTACTTCCTTGTTATATCGGTGGCGATATAGATTAATATATAGATTCTAATCTTACGTTAAAGTTATATCATAATGTAATGGTCGCCTTAAACCTAAGGGGTTAATAATTACACTATCGCAACAGAAATATTTTATTGTATTGTGTAAATATATATTGTACATAAAACACATAAAATAACAGTTTACATTGAAAGATCGATGCACAAAGATTAAATGTAAGAGTAGATGTATTGTTAAATGCTTTCGATTTTTTATCATTAAATAATAGCAAATAAAAGGGAAATTAATGATTTAATAGTTCCTGCTATCTTATAGTGCTAACAGTTACTACAGCTGACACCATAAAAGCGACGCGTGGGATATCTCGGTCTGTTCTAGAATTAATCTACGGCAACAGGTTCTTATTATTGTAACTATCTTGCTAATAGAATAGGCTGTTAATGACTGGTGTTATCGGATGAAGGTTCTTATAGTTTACTTTATGACTTACATATGTTAAGTAAAGGACAAAATTTGAGTCCAGTACAAAAGTTTTTTGGAAACAATATTCTATCTAATATTGGAATTTTGATATAGAAATGTGACACAGGATAGTTTTCCCCATGTCCTATGGGATAGCCATAAGTGGGTTTTTGGTAGCAGAAGTCGCGGGCAAGAGTTATATATTATATTATTCTATAAGAAACAAAACTTGTCTTCCACAAAGGTTACGTTAGCTTCGAGTGGGCTAAAAGTCTGACTGAGGAGTTTTTAAAATAACTATTAAAACTTGATTATACCCTTAATTTTCTACCACCCTACTCGTAGGTATTTCAAATTTAATTCAATTTTTCACCGCTTGAGAATGGCATTTTCGAGTGACGTGGTACAAAAATCGGTCCACAAATACATACAAAGGGACATATATTGACCATAATCAGCGAAATTGTCTTTGAAATACTATCTCGGTGGAAAACAAGCGTATGAACCCACTGACGGTAAAAAAGAAAGAAAAGTAGTGAACATAATTCAGTAAAATGTCACCTGAATAAAATGTAAGACGAAACAATCTCAAATTTGTAAATAACAATAATAAATAAACATCAGAAATCAATACAAATGGAGCATAAAATTTCCAATCAGTGAAACTGTGAAATTGAATAGCTGGCCATTTGAACCATAATTATTATTTGAGGACACATGTTGCCTGTCGGCATTCAGTTTTAATTAGCCTGTCATTAAACTGTAAACACATTAAACCTACACTTGTCATCTTTCGCTCAGATTTCGAGCTGTCAAGCACCATGCCTAATTATCGTCAAAAGTCTTAATATAATGATTTATTTCTAACGATAAAACTTAACCTTTCCTGTCGTTTAGCGAACGTGTAATTACCAAATAGCCTCTAAGCTCAATCAGCAAACTAACTTTTAAGGCAACGTTTAGTGCAGTTTTTTTTTCGCTTAGTAGATTCATTATATATAATTATGGCTAAGTGGTGTGCTGATATGGCATTACTTTATTCGATTGTTAAAGCCATTTTTGTTCGCGATTTTCGTAAAACTTTTCAGTCAAGAATTTGTTTGGGCTTCAAAATTGCGTTGAGATTAATGTTTAAAACAAACCTGTATCAAATACAGAATGCCTCGTTATCACTATTTCTAGTTAGAAGTGAGAAAATTTGGTCATAAGATTCAATAACAAACTTAGTTCACCTATAGGTGTGTATATAGTAGATAGGTGAACCTAATATAAATCGTGTCAAAAGTAGAGCTATATATGCATAGGTACCAGTCTGGTCTGTTCGTAAATTACAGACATCTTTATAATTTTAGATTTAAATTAATAGGGGGGTATGCCCATTAATTTACCTATACTTATCGTTAGTTCGCCTCTTGTTAAAGTTTTGAGATTGACTTTGGGCAGATTGACTGTATCGCTGAAAAAAAACTCTCATAATTTCCGAAAAACTGGTCATGGATAAATCGATGACCTCTCATTTAATGCTTTTAAGATTTATACCTATTCATCGTATGAGGTCATTAAACAAACAATGATAAATGATAAATAAATAAAAAATATCACGGGACAATTCACACCAATTGACCTAGTCCCAAAGTAAGCTTAGCAAAGCTTGTGTTATGGGTACTAAGCAACGGATAAATATAATTATATAGATATAGATACATACTTAAATACATATTAAACACCCAAGACCCGAGAACAAACATTTGTATTTTTCATATAAATATCTGCCCCGACACGGGAATCGAACCCGGGACCTCAAGCTTCGTAGTCAGGTTCTCTAACCACTAGGCCATCTGGTCGTCCAAAAATGATAGTCCATTACTTCAAAAAGATAGATGAAAGTGTATTATGACTCATAGTGAAATAATTTCAATGAGTAAGACTTGACAGTAAAGCTCAAATGTCAATGGGGCTTAGGATTGAGATCGCGGGTCCCGTCACGCAGCACTTATGACAGAAGGTTTCACACGCTTTTTTTACCACAAAATATGAAAATGTGCAAAAATCTGTGTAAACTATCCGAACCTATTTTATGAATGATGAAGTTAGTGAAGATGTTTGGAAATCTGTTACTGAATCACACGTATTAAGATTAAACTTGACACAGAGATAGACAAAGATCTAATAACACAATACTGCAATACCCCTGGTGTTGCAGATGTTTATGGGCGGTGGTGATCTCTTACCATCAGGAGACCCACTTGCTCGTTTTCCATCCAGTCGAATAAAAAAAAAGGCCATTCTGTGAATTTTGGAAATTCCCGTGAGAATTCAGTAAAATACCAGAAGTTCAATTCGACTGCTAGGTTTACGTGTGCGAAGCTGGGAGGAGTAAAGGTATTGAAGAAGTCGGTTAATAAAACTGCTGTTCCGAATAGTTTTTAAATTCAGCACAAATTTTCCTCACTTCTAAATGCTTTTTTCGAGTAAATGATTTGAACTCTATCTCTTCTGCTCGTCCCTGGCAAATAATGGCAGAAAAAATGTAGAGCAAAATGAGCCAAAGGCAACTCCTGTTCTGCTTTATGGTCCAAACACAATAAAAGTAGATGTTTACAGCCAATGCTATTAACATAAGTGACGCCCACTGAGATGACATTTGGAAACAATAGAGTGGCCAATGATATGTTATTAACAAATTAACAAGAGACGTGTGTGAAAATTGCTGTATGTGTTGTATGTACTTTATGGAGTATTTTTTATTCAAACGCTATCATTCTTAGATTCAAGTACTGAATTCATTTTCACGAAGCTTGAGGTCCCGGGTTCATTTCGGGTTTAAATAATACAAATGTTTTTTCTCGGGTCTTGGATGTTTAATATGTATTTAAGTTTATATTTTATCTATATATGTATGTTTATCCGTTGCCTAGTATTCATAGTACAAACTTTGCTTTGTTTGGGACTAGGTCAATTGGTGTCAAGTGTTATTATTTTTTTACATCGTAATTCACATTTTAATTTAATCTATGAAGTCAGAACCCGAACATGAGTCTCTCCCAATCAAGTACGAATTCATTTGCAGGTAAAAAATTTCAAGACCTTTTACTTTACCAACATATTTCTAGAGGTAATTGTATTCACACAATTTTTCATATATTATTTTCAAAATAAGTATGAAACATGTGACCTATAATACTTAATTACGAAAATACGATTGATAAATCCATACAATTACAGCAATCGGTGAAAAACTGCTCAAATTAATCTCACAGTAAAGGTGACTTAACAAATTATAATCTTGTTTACATGATTATGCTTTCAACCTTTTTTTTATCCGCAGCTATCTTTAAATCGTCGATTAAATAATTGAAATATGGCGGCTACACGTACTGCTCGGATTATATACCCGGCACAGCAATAAATTTAAAATTACATGAAATATGGCCTTAGTCTCACGATGTCTTGTGCCCGTAGCGTGCCCGTGCTGTACGACCTGCTCACCTTTCTTCTGAAATTACTTTTTAATACCTACCCTTTTTTAAGTAATTTAATTTCTATCGATTTTGTGTACCTAGGGATCATAAGTATTTAATTTTTTTATGACAATGTTGATTTTAACGTGTTAATACTTTACTTAAACGTTCATTAAGCTTGTATTAATTTAACATTTCGTTTCATTTGTCACTTCGACATCTTAATATGCCAAATACAGGCAACACTCGGGGAACGCCTAAACCCAACAGTGGACGTCCTACGACTGATATAGTGATGATGATGAGGCAAAAATACAATTTGCTTTAATTTTTATGAATGATGGTTAATTTAGTACTCTGCGTATTTTATGTCTGTCTTTATTCAACTGTATTTTATGTTTTCTTGTTGCTAGTCTCAATAGTCTTTGTAAATAATTTCAACAAAAATAAATATATTTTGTTAAGCTCAATAGCTATTGTTAGAAAAATTAGTGAACAAAATGTACATATCTTGTAATCGACTTTAGCTGACTTCTCCCAAAAGTCGAGTAGGTAAATACGCAGTTGAACAAAATTAAAAGTAGAAATAGTAAAGCAAAAAGAGCTCTGACCTCGTGTCTAGGGACCTTCACCGAAATGTTACTGCAGTTCGCCGACCCCGGCATTGTTCCATGCGAATTATTCCCATTATATATCAACCACGATCGCCTTCATGATTTCCGCGTCATGACAATCGTAATTTAATAAATAAATTAAGCTTTATGATACATGGGAACTCGCCATGTCCGGATGTTGGCGAAAATGTAAAGAATTTTGGTAATTTGGTTAAATTTAAAACAGTATAGAGAGCTTTTCGGAGTTTACCTTTACTTGCCCGAATTTCATTTGCTCGAAATTCACTTGCCATACCAACATTTGCCATAAAATATATAGAACCTTACTGTTTTCAGGATTTTTTTTTAATGTCATCATATAGAATGCAGTAGGTTAGGTTAGGTTAGTTTAATATCAACTCTGAAGAAATTACTATTTCAGAAATAGATTATTTATGGCAAATGAAAATTCTAGAAAACGATTTTCGGGCATATGAAATTCGGGCAAACGATAGAGAACCGCTTTTCGGTAAAGGAAACCTGCATACACCAGTGAAACAATTTTGCAGTGTGTGTGAAGTTCCCAATTCTCATAGGACCCGTTTGGGAACTACAGACCTTTCCTTCTGTACCTACCTAAACCTGTACTCGACAGTGGGACTTAAAAATAATAGAAATATAAAAAATAGAAATTTGCGTTCGTTAAAATTTATATACGTTGGTTTAATATGATTTTTACGTATGTAAGTACCATTTCATTGGATAACACGTAGGTTTTTAAAGTTATTTTGCAGATAAATTCTTGAGCACCTATTCCAAGTTTTATTTAGGTACCTATGGATATATCAGCAAGTATAAATATATAGGAACTGCTTCTAAAATGACAAGTTAAACCAAAATATACTCGGCGGCACAAAATTTGGCCCACTCTACATACAAAAATACCTATTACTCATACATTTGAGGGCCGGATTTTTTGCCGCTCAGTATAGTTCCAACGCGAGTTCATTGCCACTAAACAGCATCACGAATTCAGGATGTGGACATCCACTTACAGATTTACATACTACATATATGATAAGTATATGATTCGTAAAAGAGGAACATAAGGCATCCAATTAGGCACGTTATGCATTAAAACTGAATTTAATATATCGTCTATCTAAAATGAAATGAATCGTAAAATGTGTTGCTAAGCGCAAAACTCGGAAACAACTGGTCCGATTTCGCTAATTATTTTTTTCTTGTGTTCGTTACTATCAGGAGAAGGTTTTTATAGAAGAAAATACAGAAAAAATAAAACGGGGGCGAAGCCGCGGGCAACAGCTAGTAACATATAAAATAAACGGTCTTCATGGCTCTCTTTCTTTTTCTTTTTCCAAATATTTTTTTTGGTTTGGGACTGTGTTAACTGGTGTAAATAGTCCCACAATAATAGGAAAAGAAAGAAAAGAACAGATCATGCTTAGTTGCGTTTTTTTAACATAATTTGGTACTAGGCAGTCTCTGCTTTCGCACGACGACCAAACCAAAACCACAGTCTCAATTTTCTGTTATTTTCGGAAATAAGAAACAGTGTACATACTTAATTAATTAAACTCAAGTCAGTGACCGAAATAAACTTCATCTAAAAACTTTTAAACACATGAATAAAATACATATAAAATAGCACGTAAAATCAACAATCGAAAACAAAAGTTGACACACTAAGACTAAACGGTAACGTCAAAACCGTACCCATGTCATCAATACAACATATAACGTATAAAACGGTCGTAACGTACTTTAATACAAACTTCAACTACCTGTGATCACCCTCAACCTTCAAACCTTTGTGAATCACGGGGGTGGTTCACAAAGGGACCATAATACGGCGGTCGTGGGAACGGACTGAATGAATGGGTGAAGAAGCCACCTGTAGAGGCGGTGTTCGTAATTATGTAATAAAACTTTCATGTGTTCAGCTGGTAATATTTAATCGGAAGACCACGTGTTTTGGAAGGACACCGAAGACAGTTAAACTATTGTTATTAATTTTAATTGGTTCTACAAGTACCATACTCCTTATTCTATTATAATATCCACTCCGATCAAGTTGGGATAATATTTATCTGTTTGTCGAAGTAGTTTTTTTTTAACTAAGCTGCCGATTTTGTTTTAATTTAATGACACACTGAACAAAAATGCGTGATAAATCCAAAATTATCTATTTTAATCCCGAATGAAATGTACATAAATACAGTAAACAACTAGGTAATAAAATAATGCTTACCTAATAATGCTTGCTGATTATGGCCTCATCTTTATACGATTCAAAAATGACCTCGCCTTCGATATTTTAGAAAATGTTGCATATATGCACCTATAATACAGACTTGTATTCGCCATGTTTTGCGTACAATACAAGCAATGTGTTTACATAACGTTACTGTACTTGGCGTGGATCTGTTCGTTCTTGGTAACGGGAACTTTAGTATTAGTCGTTTGTTTTGTTTTAATGTTTAGATCAAGTTACGAAAAGTAGGTTTTTATGATTAGCTTGGCATTGATATTTTTTTTACAACTCTTTTTATCTTATTTTCTTAAAATATAGATAATTTCAAGATACTTATTTGAATATTTTGGCATAAAATGGCATAGTTAAATTTAGATATTTTTTGAAAATATCAGATAAGACGTCTCGTAAATTACACATGGCCAAGTTAAATAATATTTAAAAAAAAACGAGCTAGTTGTCAATATCAATAGATGATAACTGCCCGTGTCACATTCAATCGGATATTGTTTTGAGAAAGTGCAGAGATAAACAGATAGGTTTGTCTGAAAATAATCATATAACGCCTATTGAATAACTACCTCTCTGCGAATTGTTATACAAACTATGATACAATTTTATTTTAAGTCATATATATTTGGAACAGTTAAGCTTCTTTCTTTAAACATCCATTTCAACGAACTGAACGATCATTCTACGTCGGTAGTTGTAATAGGCTCGAGTAGGGACTTAATCTCTTCAGGTTCATATCATAATGACATCTCTT
Organism: Choristoneura fumiferana; assembly: GCF_025370935.1. NCBI lineage: Eukaryota > Metazoa > Arthropoda > Insecta > Lepidoptera > Tortricidae > Choristoneura > Choristoneura fumiferana. The sequence goes on from NC_133473.1 coordinate 14,220,583, forward strand.
TCATTTATATGTATAATATTATGTTTTAATGTATTTTTTTTTTTCAATTAATTACTCATTAGGCTAAAAAATGTTACACTACATTCTGTTTTTTATGTCAATACCTACTCTTTGGCTAATGTGACAGACAACTGACTGACATCATTGTCTGCCTGCAACCTGCGGGGGTACTACGAAATTCGAAGTTCATTTCGTTCCGTCCCTCTCACTCTCGTATTAAATAATATAAGCGTCAGCGGGACGGCAAGATATGAAGTTCTAATTTTGCACTTCGTAATACGGCGTGACAGATACCATAGATAAACCTAGATACTTATGGATTTACTTTTCAGGTAAAGGGATTCATCCCTTTAAAAAATACGAAGGTCCAACTAAGGTCAAACATATTTTTGCCTATATATTCGTAACCCTTAAGTATTTTTGAATCAGAATAGGATAAAATTGTTCGAGAACCCTATCCCTCGAAATGGTTTTCGAATCAGGGTATGAAATATGAACAATGCCAATTAAATATATAGTGACGATCTAAGGAATAAAATTCACTATATTTTTAGTGAAACATAAGTAACATGACGATAGTAGGTATAATTCTAGTAACTAGCGATGGTTTATATTGTTACTGAAAAAAAATCGTTTTCTAACAGTGGCGAAGTGTCCATAGAGCCCTATTCCCATCGGCTTAGCCAATATTTACAAAATAGGACTACAGGACGTACATTATTTATGAAAGTTATATGCGATCTTTGCTTCGGTCTTCTTTGCTCTTTGCTACGCCACTGGTCAGTAATGACAAGTACGGCAAAGGCACTTATTCGAAGGAATGCTTAATTCACGCTTCCCTCTCAGTCTTCGGGTTGCCTAAACAAATTATCACTCCTTGCTACTGATAGTATGAAATAAATCGTGGAAATGTACATGAAGGACTGTCATACCTGAAGATCATAACACCTTATCAAATCAAGAGCGTATGTAAATGTCTAGTTGCCAACGCAGCATTTGAGTTTTTGTTTCAGAAGTACGGAACTTGAATACGCTTCACCTAAACTAGGGTAACATAAACCAGAATATATATTCAGTTATTGTTGTTACGCATTAGTGTCGCCGGAAAATCGCAGTTACGTGTACCTTTTCCAAGTATATCGAGGGGAAACTTAGGGGTACAATCAGTTCAGTTCAGTTCAGTTTATTTATTCAAAAACAATTTACATTGTGTATAAACAGAATATTTAAAGTACATCATTAAAGGAAAACATTACAATTGAATGACCCACGAGCTTTGCGGTGAAGGAAAACGTCGTGAGGAAACCTGCACAAACCTGCGAAACAATTCAATGGTGCGTGTGAAGTTCCCAATCCGCACTGGGCCCGCGTGGGAACTATAGCCCAAGCCCTCTTGTTCTGAGAGGAGGCCTGTGCCCAGCAGTGGGACGTATATAGACAGGGATGATGATGATGATGATTACAATTGAATAATTATGTCATCTATCCTCCTGCGGCCTACCATACAACAAAATATGACATCGAAATTTAAAACTTAATGTCTAAAAGTAGTTGTCTCACAAGTTGAATTTATTTTTTTGTAAATTTGAATGATACAGAGAAAAATACAGTTTATTCCTTTTTCAAAAGATATAAGTTCTATTGCTAACAATATATACTATTCGTAGTATTATCACTTTGAGCCCCACGAGGGTATAACAAATAAAAATGTAAAATACGGATTAATACCTCAATAAAAAAAATAATAATAAAAAAAACATCCATTCAATGTTAACCACCATAAACATCGGTGTTTTAATGATTCACGGACTTTACCTACGGCTTCGCTTGCTACGTAATGGCTTAAACCATTCAATTTCCCTATCAAATTGAAATCACAGGATTTTCATAAATTCCATGATAATTTCCAACAATTACACCATGGCCGTCAATTTCATTGTATGGGGAACACTCATGTAATGTTATATCTCTGATTTTAGAAATTTCCTTGGATCTCGTGGTAATAACAGGGGGAAAAAATACCAAAATTCATATAAATCCGTCCAGATAGTTTAGTGGGCATCAGTAACAAACACAGACAAACACATTATGCTGAAAAAATTCTACTAAGATTATAAATGCGAAAGTTTGTTCTTCACTCTGAAACGGCTGGTTGGATTTGGATGAAATTTGGCAAAGAGTTAGTTTATAATCTGGATTAAAACAGATATACTTTTTATCCCGACATCCTCACGGGATGGGGATAAAATCTTGAAATTTTCACCGCTGGGTTTAGAGTTTTGAATATTAGACAGTTTTTCTTAGCACAATCTCAATGAAGACCATAATAAACATTTTGGGAATTCCCAGGGGAATATTGTAAGATCTCGGAATTTCAATTGTAACTACCAGATTGAATAACAAACTGGTATTATAATATTAGTAGGATGTATTTGCCGCGGGATATAATCAATGTAACTTCATTTGACAAATGTTTCATTTCCCATGTCTCAATTTCCTCCGAAACAATTTTTTTTCTGATAGTACTTTCTTATGTTTTCATAGAACACAGGGTTAGGTTAGGTTAGGTTATGAAAGTTCTGGAAAAAATATTTTTTTAGAGAAAATCGTGATTTGGGAAATGATAAACAGATGAGTGAAACATTTGGGAAAAAAAAATGTGTGAAACGGCAGAGAACTACTCCCTTCCCCTGTTAAAAAATCACTCACGCAATATTTTCAATCAAAGCCTTGACATACTTACACACGTGTTTGTGCGATGTAGCCCAAAACCCAAATAGTAGACTACACGTGTTTACAATTCGTGAAGTGAACATTTCACGTGCAACTTAGAATTGCAGAGCGTTATTTTCTATTCCAATTTAGATCATATAATTTTCGCTATTCGTAGCAAGGATGTCACTGTAACGTTTAATGAACGCTTAAATGTTTTTCTGGAGATCGCTATTGAAAAGATTTCACACAAAAAAATAAGGAGCTTATTTAGGTGTAATACAAATTTTAATTATAATTGGTTATTTGGAGTCTTTTTGTATTTTTTAGTTCAACTCCAAATTTGTTACTTTTACGGTCATCCAGCACAGAAAAATCAGAAAAAAGACCAGCGCTGGGAATCGAACCCAGGTCCTCAGCATTCCGTGCTGCGTGCCATACCCACACACTACTACTGGACAGTACCACTTCATGACACACCTATCTCAGGTTGCTTTTTCTACTACTACTGCAGCAACACTACCGAATATACCTAACAAAAATTCATTAAAAGCCATTTACTTAAAACTTATTAACTATTTTTTTTCCATTGTGACACGAAAATTATCCATACAAATGTATGATTAATTTTCGTGTCACAATGGAAAAAGTTAATGGAAATTTTAATTACCTGCTAACGCAGCTTTAACGGTGTGCAACTTTTTGGTCTTCACCCAAAAGTCGGTCAAGCCGTTTCGAAGGAGATTGGTCACAAAAATGTTTGACCCGAGAATTATATATATTAAAATATTCAAAAGAATAATGGAGTAAAGACAAAAGCTTCATTTGATATAAATGCTCTTTTCCCGAAATAAATTAATTCATAGAATTATTATATTAAACCTAACGTATATAACTATGTACAGTCAACGTCATAAATAAGTGATCATTTCTGTACCATCAGCCAAATATGTGGTCTACCACCCTAAAGTTGATAATCGTTTGCATGTCATAAAACAATAATGCCAATAGACATGTCTATCAACTTGAAAGTTCGACTTTAGCGACATACCTATTCATTTGATAGGAACTTGTTTAAAAATTGATAGACCACTTATTTGGCTGATGGTACCTTGTCGCTTTCAGTTGTTACACAATTTGGTATGGCTTTTCAAACATGACGTTAAAGTGACAAGATACAAAAGTGATCACTTATTTATGACGTTGACTGTACATATAATTAAGACTAAAGAATAAGAATGGTTTATTGGCTGATAAAAATAGATACACATACAGAAACACTGAAATATACACATCCATGGCTATCCTACCAGCCAAAATGGCCGCCACTCAGCTGTGTCGCGAAAAGATCTGAAGATGATTTCGCAACGCTGATTTTCAGTGACGCCAGTTACAGTTACATAGATGGCTGTGGCTGTCACCAGGGACACATCCAGTATCAGACTGACTATATTACGAATAATAGATTAACTATTAATTAGATTGCAGGATTACAAAATAGTCCATTTTTTATAATTTAATGAGTTTTGACACGTTCGCAAATTACTAACATAGAAAGGACAGACGGGCTTGGCGAAATTTATAGTGAGTTCTTTTTTACCATTTTGGTTACGTTACCATAAAATCAATGTATATCTATTTCTTTTTCTTAACAGGAGTTTTAAATAACGTATTGTTAATGTACAAAAGAGGTAATGCAATATTCAAGAATTGCATCATGGACGGAGTCACTTTTATTATGGAAACACTTTTACATCTCATCTTCAATTCCAAGCAGCCAGAATCATTCCAAATCTCATTCCAATCAGTTACCTACAAACTTTCGGGTCATGTTTCCAGAATATTTTAAACTTAAAACGATAACCTTAGTATTTTATGCTCATACACTTAAACCCATCACTATTATCTCCAATTTTTTTTCATTCCAACATTGGACTAAAAACCAAAGAAACAAAATTCAAAATCACAACAACATTGATTTATACTAGACGAATTGATCAAAGCTTCGACTGTTTCCTCAAAACAGATCCGATATCTCCAGACAAACTCTAAACTAACTTTTAACCTTAGCTTAGAGCAACAGAGTTTAAAATTCTTCAGTATTTTTGAGTATTTAGATCGTTTTGTGTCATGTAAACGAGTATTGCGCGTAGAATATTGCGCAGAGGCCGCTGAGGGTCGATGGCTTCGTGGAGACACGTGATCAGTACCGTTAGCCCGCATACAGGCCTCCAATACACGGAAAGGAAAATCTCTGTAACAGTAGCGTTGGGAAAAAAATAGGAAAAAATTGCTTGGGAAATGTTAGTTGGCAAAGCAGATTGTGTGGCGGACGATGTGACAATGTTTTACGTAACTTTGGTGAAGAAATGATGATTTAATTGTATTAAGTATTTTATTTGTAATTATATTATTATGAAAAAATGACTTTCTGCCAAGTTTCTTGCGGCGCATTCTTCTTGGCAGTGATAGTCTTTCCGAAAGCGCTGGTAGTTTAAAAAATGACGTGTAAAAGTGCCAATTGCGGCCTATTTACTGGATAAATGATTTGAATTTTGAATTTGAATTTGATGTCATTAGTTCTTCCAAATCACAAGTACGAGTACTTACCATGTACTAGAGGTTGAATAAAGTAGGGTAGACCGGGGACAATAGAAACGTCATGAACTGAACAAGTCAAATTTTCGAAAACTATAATTACGGGTATGACGCAACACTCAGAACACCGAGCCACGGCGAATCCCGACCAATAGCGCGAGCGACCGAGCGGCGTGGACTTGTCGAGGGCCATCGATTTTTCGCAGTCAAAAGTAACTATTTGTGATCTACTTTGTTTTTCTATAATTTTGTTTACTCTTGTATTTTGACTGATTAATTATTGAGGGTTATAGTAAGGAATAAACGCGTGTTTTATTGTTATGGATCAGCTTTAGAGTGTCTTTGATGAGTATATTTGACCTTGAATTAAAAATGTGATGTGGGACGGTAGAAACAACTTGCTTGTGGACGATTGAAACGTTTCTATCGTCACGCGTTTTAATCGTCCCAAAGTAACCCATTTCAAATATAAGGAGGTTCTGTGTTTGATGCACATGCTGTTCACAACATTTCTAACATTTTGCTATTTTTGACCCAGTTAAAATATTTTATTTAGTAGTGTCAAATTAAAACGCTAAATAATAATACTTTTTAATATATATTTTCAAAAGGATAGTATTAAAACGCACATCAAAAAAAAACTTTTTTATCCAAAAAAAAAACTGAATCAAAATTACGGATTGCACAGCAAAATATCGCCCAAATATACGTACTTAATACAAAAAAAAAATACAAAAACTTGTAACTCTTTTTTTTTAAATATAGCTTCTATTTTTGCACATCAAATATATAATTACCTATCAATTTATTTTCAGCATGTATATACTTTTTACATAACCAGCACTAGTAGGGGCCAATAAATAAGGTTCTGGCGCTTCGCGGCCGCTGCCGCGGCGCGCTCGCTTTGCTCGCTCGGCTTGCGCGTCGCGTTGTGGTCGCAATGTACCTAACGCTCCTTATAGGCGTATATAGAGGGGGGGGCGGGTGGGCTGTGGAGTCAGTATTTTTGCTGTGCAGTCAGTATTTTTGATATGATTGTAGTTTTTTGTATAGTTTTGTGTTGATATATTTTTCGAATTAATCTGCAGTACCTACTAGTTTTTGCTAAACATTTAGTTTATTTGTATTGAAATATTTAATTGATGTACATACAAAGGTTATAAATGATGAGAATAATTGATAGGCAATTATTTTTTGATGTGCAATTAATAATATTCTTTTTCAAATTCCCTAAAGGCGTTAGGTATAAACTACACATACTTCAGTATTTTCACGAGACTGACTATTAGTAGGTAAGTACCTACAATTGTTAATAGAGATGGTTGGTTATTGTTAGCGTTTTATACCTGCTGAGCTGGCAACGTTGCATTTTTGTTAGTTTTTTTCGATTATTCTGTAAAAATTAATTAAAATTAAAAATGTATTCTGATAAACTGTTGTTAATATATAATTGTCTGCTGCAATAATGATTCGTGATAGGCTTTTTATTTTCTTTAGGAACCGTTAATAAACATTTTTCGTTTATTAAGAATATAAAAGTCTATCACGAATAATTATTGGGAGTAGACACATTAACTTATATATTAAGAACAGTTCTAACAGACCACATTTTTAATTTTCATTAAATTTTATGGAATAATCGAGAAAAACTAACAAAAATGCTACGTTGCCAGCTCAGCAGGTATAAACGCTCTTAAAATATATCAGAAAAAGTTAAAGAACATTTTTATTTCATCTTGGCATATTTATAACTAAAACAATTTAAACTGAATATCTTGAGTCTATTATTTAATTTTGCATCCCGACCTTACGGGTTCTTTACAGCACTCGTTGTCACAGGGTACGGACGTACCTATCTATACTAAGTATACGGAGTGGTTATGATTGAAACATTGTTATAATTGAAACAAGCACTTTTGTATGAAAAATGATATGCTTTTTCCACTTTAATTCTGTATTGTTTTGTTTACTATTGAATCATAACTACTTCGGTTAAGTTAAATGTATAAGGTAGCAGCAACAAAGACAGCTAAAAGTCCTATACTTTTTTTATGCGCGTTTTTTTAATCGAGATGTTCAAAAGGTCATAAATTGTAAAATATTTATTTTACGCATGTGGAATTTTGATGAGCTCATTGTATACTATGGTAGCGATGAAAAAGATTGTAACAGATAAAATTACTTTAATTGTGCCGAAGATATTAGGGTGTTTCAATTGACCCCACATAGTGTTTCAATTGTCAGTCATGTGTGGTCAATTGAACCACTCTGCCCCAATATCTTTATTACGTTATGGTCAAATAACTATGGGTGATAGACCTTTCAAGTTCATCTTATTTAGGAACCAGATAACTAAGCTTAAATAATTTAGGTCTACATCTTTCTAACCATAAAAATAAAAAAGTTACAGGCGATTAAAGCAAATCGTTTCAGTTGTCCCGGTCTACCTAAGTAGAAATAAGTAAGTACAGTACTCGTACAACTAAAATGTTAATGGCGCTCGAACTCGTCGTTACTCCTCGTTATCCTGAAAGATTCAAATGAGAAAAGAGAGAAAAAACAATCCTTATTTTCGAGTTCTGAACATTAGCAAACTGATATAGGTAAGTGTTTTTGTCTTAGATTTTAATCAGACTGAACTACAATAATCGTCCAACTTAAGGATTAGAATAATTTTGCAATTTAATCTTATATATAACTACTTTTAGTAAAAAATCGCGTGAGCTAAAAACGCTGCCAAAAAATGGAATAGGTACCTACTTAAATATTTCCGGGATGATGGTTCAGGAAGGAATAGATCTCACTGGTGAGTATTGACAATAGAAGCAGTAAAAAGTGGCAACATTGATTATGTAAGGAAATAACTCGACAACATTTCAAGTAATAAAAAAAACTGCATGGCTTAGTTCTATTGGACTTTAAGTGAGTTCGGGTAGTTTACAATACAATAGGTACAATCACTATTAAAAACGTTAAAAACGTTAAATTAATTTGTTATACTATTTCGATTCTTGCTAACCCTACGCAAACAAATTATAATACTAAATTTCGATTGTACTCCCTGGCAAATAAAGTTCAAAATGATATGTTGTAATATCCACTTCAGAACGTACCTGTATGCTGTGTACGCATACACGCGCGTTACGTATGCTTATGAAATAATGTGTAATCATTTATGTATGTGTATTGTATATGTCCTAGTGTGGTCGAGATATGCTTTGTGGGGGTTTGGGCTAAGTAAAATTAAGAAACATGCGCATGTACTTAAACGAAGGAGGACAGTATGAATAAATTCATAAAATAAGTGTTAGCAATTGGAAAGAACTAGAAAATGTCCATTTTGGTATTTTTGGAGCACACCTGGAGCGGATCGTTGCGGAAAAAACCGACCGAGTGCGAATCGGACACTGAGGGGTTCCGTACAAAAATATGTACCTATGAATATCCAGAGTGTTAGCAGATTCTATATCCTAAGCAAAATGTACACAGTGTAGATCATTTTGAATGGTGACTGACATAGATAGACAAACATAAAATAAGATTTTCACACTTTTCTCATTATTTGTACTATAAGAGCCATCTTCATATCAAGTCTCAAGTTTCTAGAACAACTGGAAGTACCCTGTAGGTTTTGATTCCCCGGCAATTTCTATGGAAATACCTTTTTTATTTAACGACTGTAATAGTATATTCTGATTGCGTTGACTGAGAAGAGTTTTTTTTTACTCTAAGAGGTAGTTGCAAGAGCTAGTGTTGTTATAAATTATTGTAATCTAAATTTAGTACAGCTTTTCACCCAACACTGACCGCAGGGCTCTTGTCTTGTTAGTATCTGCTTCGGTCGAGTGCTTTT